>NW_006920890.1:61900-62723 GCF_000417875.1 Pseudozyma flocculosa PF-1
ACGATCACGCGGCCGCGTTCGTCTTCGCACGCCATCACTGGCTCGGCGACGCCATCCGCCACCCCCGCAGCCGGTAGCGCCGCGCCTCCAGCCACGCCCGGCGCGGCCAGTGGCGGCGCAAAGAAGAGGCAGCGTCTCGACACTGGCGCCTCTTCGAGCATCGGCTCGACCTCAGCCTCTGCCTCCTCATCCGCCCTGCTGCCGTCGGCGCTGTCCAGCTCGACCGGCAGCGGCACCAGGGCCACGACCACATCGGCGGCCGACGCGGCAGCCGACGCCGAGCTGCGGACGGCCAAGCACGATGCCGCCGTGCTGCGCGACCAGTACGAGCAGCAGAAGCGCGAAGTCGAGCAGCTGCGCGCGGTGCAGGAGCTGATGCGCATCAAGGGGCCCGGCAAGCTGCTCGAGTTCCTCCTGGCCCCGTGATCACGGTCGCGAGTCGCGAGGGCGGGCATGGTGGCACGAAGCGGACGGTCGAGGCACTCGAGACGCCGTTCGAGGTTCTAAAAATCTATCCTTGCCTATCCACACGCCTCTAGATGCCCGTCAGCCGCAGCCGGCGAGGTGCGTGCGATCGTTGTGGGTGCGTGGAGATGGCATCTACTATTCGGCCCGGCGGGAATATCCGGGCACAGAACGACAGGGGAGGGGGGAAGTGCGGCGGCACGATAGTTATGACAAGAAAAGGGGAATCCGGCATGGTCGATGGCGCCGTCCGTCTGTCCGTCGGTTGGGTTCCTAGTGCCCGGCGGCATGGTCCTGGGTGAGGTGCTGCATAATGACCTCGTACCTATCGACGACGCGGGGTGAGCAGTCGAGTGGT
>NW_006920890.1:63219-75290 GCF_000417875.1 Pseudozyma flocculosa PF-1
AAGAGAGTGAGTGCCTTGCGCCAATGTCAGCCTGGCTGTTTGCCCGTTCTCATCGAGACGGGGCGCGCGTGCGGGCTCGGGCGCAACTCACGTCAGGATGGTCAAGGCCGAGCTGGGCACGGTGCGGATGAGGTTGACGCCCATGCCCTTGTAGAAGCCGCGGATGCCCTCTTCCCTCGCAATCGTCTTGCACGCCTGCAGCAGGCCCGAGTACTTGCCCTTTGTTATCGTCGACCCCCCGGATCCCGCTCCCGCTCCCGCTCCACCCGCCCCTGCTGCTGCTGCTGATGCCCCCATTGCTCCTCCTTCTGCCGCTGCGCTAGTTGATGCCGCTGTCATCCGGGTTGGAGACGACGACGACGACGACGTCGGTGGCGATGCTGCTGATCTTGTTGTTGCCGCCGTCGTGGTGCTGCCGGCGCTGCCCGAGGAGCGGGGCTGCATCTGTAACCGCGTACGCAGCACCTCGTGCGGGTAGGTCGTGACGCTGGCAATCATCTTTGCGCTGCTGCTGCACGCCAGGATCGTCGTGGGCTGCAGCTCGCCGTTGCCGCCGCCGCCGCCGCCGCGGTCGAGGGTGGCCTGCCGTGCGTAGCCCTTGAACGCCTCGTACAGCGGAAACTGGACCGCCACATGGCTCACGCCAAACAGGCTCGGCAGCAGCCCCTTGTAGAAGCCGCGCAGGCCCTCGGTCCGGAAGATCTGGACAAACGCATCACCCGTGTGCCGGTACCGCCCCGCCGCCTTTTGCCCGCCCGACTGCAGCATGAAGCGCGTCTTGACCACCCAGAGCGGAGAGGTGCAGATCGTGCTCGCCGCACCCGCCGTCATGGCAGAGAGGATGTGGTTGAGGAAGTCCTCTTCGCCGCTCTGCGACAGGTCGTGCGCCAGCACCTGCTTGCAGCTGTCGTAGACGGTAAAGTAGATGGCCCACGTGGGCAGGTACCCGAAAATCGTCGGACCGAGGCCACGGTAGAAGCCGCGGAAGCCATCGTCTCTCCAGATTCGCTTAAGCGTATCTGTGAGGGGCGGCACAGGAGCGAGGCAGGAAGTGAGGTCAGAAACGGGCTTTGCAATGGTCAGGAGGGCCGGCATCAAGGCCGTGGGGCGAGATCGGCGGTGCAAACGAGCACTCACCGGCTAGCCCGAGGTATCTTGCGCCCTGTTCGGCTGCAATGTCGCCGGCCGTGACAGCTGCGTTCGGGGAGAGTCGACCGCCGCTTGCTGCGGCCATGCCGACGTTTGGTCTCCCTGCTGATGGTGGTGGTGACGTTGATGCGGTCGCCGACGGCGCGCCGCGGTTACTTGGCCGCCTACCCTCCTGGGCCTGCAGCCGAGTCTTTACGACGTCGAGCGGACAAGTGACGACGCTCGACACCAGGCCGGCACAGGCGCCGGCGATGGCCGACGAGTTCATCTCGGCCCGTGCAGCGTCGTAAAACTGGCTCTGGGGCAGACGGTACCGGCGCTAGCGTCGTTCGGAGACTGTCGTCGCAAGATCTGCGCTGGTCCAAGTGTCGCTGGACGTTGAAAAGGCAGCGTGGGTGCGAGTCGGTGCAACGCAACAGGACCGTTGGGTCTGTCGGGTCAAGGAAGACGGGCGGGGGCTGCTCGGGCTTGTGAGATAAGTGCAAGCTTCGGTGTGCACTGCCGAGCGTATTGGCAACGTGTCGAGGCGAACGTATCTGCGTGGTTTTCCCGGTGGGATTTGTCGAAGAGCGAGGTTGTATCTGGTCGATGTGTGTCCGGGCAGCAGCGCAGCAGTGTGATGACCAGACACGCGTGCGCACCAGATACGCCTGTTCGGGAGAGTGGAAGCTGATCGTATGATGGTCGATTGGTGTGTGATAGGAGAGAGTGAGGAGTTCGCGCGTTGGCCCGGGCGTAGTCGCAGCAGAAGCTTCCGCAAGGTTTACGTGATATGCAGGCGGATACCGGTGCGGTGCGGTGCGCCCGATGGGGAAGAGGGCCGGCTCTAGAGTAGGATGAGGGTGTGGAGATGTCGAGGTGCGGCGCGTGAGTGAGGACGCCCGAGGACGAGGCAGGCGAGGGGGCGACGGCGGTGATGGTGGTAATGGTGGTGGTGGAGATGATGACGAGGGGCCGCCCGCAAAGTCGGATCGGGTCGGCGTTGGGCGGCTGCTCGCTCGTCGGGGGGGGGGGAATTGGAAATGTGGAGCTGCCCCGTGCTCACTCGCGACTTCGCCCCGCCTTTTCACGCCGAGCTGTGCTGAGCTGGCCTGAGCTCACCTGCACAGCCTTGCGCCGCCACCCATCTTCCAAGGAGCCCGACTCTGTCGTCGACTCGCTCAATCGATATGCAAGCGTGGCACCCCTTCGTCAACATCGTCAGTAGCGTAACGCAGTTCGGTAGGACGAAGTAGATTGCGTGGGACGCGCTACGACGCACCCAGCGCCCGCTAAAGGTCCGCATGTCACCAAAGCCAGGCCACCGGTAGCAGCCCAACGACGACCGATTGCGGGGCCAAGATGTGGTGGTTGACGGCCTACGCAGCCCCAAGGGACACAAGACGAGATAGTGCTCATGTCCTCGAGGTCCCAGGACACTCTCAGACGCGCCAACCAGGCAGCATCGCAACTCCTGTGCGTCCTGCGGGGGCCGGCGCGCCACCGGCCAGCATCTTGGCTCGTGCCTGTCTTTGTTATGAGCCACCTCAGCGGCGGGGCGGTCAAGGGATATGGCTCGAGTCTCCCTGTATATGAGGCGTGCCGCCGGCCTTGGTGCACATCTCGGCGAAGTCGTCACCGACGCTGGCGCAGCGGTCACTGGCGCTACCAAATCAGAGTGGGTCGGCAGGCCTTGAAGGGGTTGGTCTGGGGTTACACGTGGGCGACATCGCACTTCTGGTTATCGCTCGAGCAGCACACGGCGCTCTGGACGACCGGGTTTATCACCCCAGCTACGCTGGCGATGGCCGAGACGAGCTTCGAGGGGAGCTTCATGGCTGGCGAAGAGGGTCAAAGGTTGAGGTTGCTGCGCGGCGAAGAACGCGTGTTGATCCGCTGGGAGTCATGCGTCGGCCGCTCGGTCTGGTGCCTATTCGCGCGTCGGATTGTGGCTCGCCTGTCAGCTGGGAGGCCAAGTGGCGGTGTCGAGTGGATAGATGAGGGGGTGAGGGGGGCGATCGAGGAGGGGTTGGTTAGTAGGATGTCCCCTCTCCAGGTCAGCCAGGCCCTTGTACAGTACTACTGTTGCATCATGACTTTGGATCTCATTCAGGAAGTCGAAAGTGGGGCGCCTTCGGGGAGCGGAGGCGATAGTGTAGGTACGTTAGCTTGGCCCTTCCGGTGAGTCCGCCCGTTTATCAGCCATAGAATGGTGTGGGAACGACTGCGTCCTCGCTCACTCAAGCCCTTACCGCTCCCATCATCGTGTCACACATTCACTTCGTCACAAACTGTCATGCTCGCACACGCTGTGTCGAGAACAAGAGGTCGTCGCTGAGCGACAGAGTAGGCTTGCGGTTCGGCGGAAGAATGGCGGGGGACGCAGAGAAAAAGCTTGGACAAGTTGGGCGCCTGGTGGAACCGTGCGGTCAGAAAGCGCAGCTCGATTCTCGGCCTGTCATACGCAGTGGGAGACGGGGAGCCTCTTGCATTCGGCGCACAGGGCTGCGCCGCCGATGTCGCACAGGGCCTCAGGACTGTCCGTCGAGGCCGTGTCGCAGCCCGGAAGCGTGACGCTCTGGAGAGCGCTTGGGTCCGAGGTGAGCAAGCTCGCAATGCAGGTTTTGGCCCCCTTGCGCTCATTCGACCTGAATGAGAAGATCACAGGCTCGGGTTCAATAAAGTCTATGGCAGAGACGATCATCGCCGTGGTGAAGAAGGCTGCGGCGAAAGTGAGGAGCTTCATGGTTGGTGCTGAGGAGCGAGGCAAGCAGACAGGGACCGGACATCAGTACATCGCGTCATACAAGGGGTAGGTGCTCACGTATGCTCGCCAACATCCGTGTACTTACCCACTGGAGATGAGAGTAGAAGAGTGTGAAGAGGGCTTGGAGATGCAGTCGATGTGTGCGAGGAAGGGAACCCAGGGTCGCTTCAATGTCACCTTATAAGCCTTCAGATCTCAGCTGGACGACGTCTGCTGGCCAGCTGGAGGGGCGTCCTCGACGTGGTCCTCTATCCTCACCTAATTTGGGCGTGTATCGCAGGCCGCCCTTGCCATTCCCCCACACGACTGACCAGGGCTGCGATGGTTTCTGTAGGTGGGTTGAGTGCAAGGATGCGAACACAGCCATCGGTGGGGCCCAATTCGGAACACCTTCCGAAGATGATGTGGGGCGACGGGAGAGACGGCTCGTGTAGCCCCGACGATGTTACGCAGGCGTCGTATTGGCCCCGCTCGTTCCCACGGTTGCGGATGTCCAGGGTGCTCGCTCGTGCCGCGGAGTGCGAGGCCTCTGTGCCGGTGAGCATAAACCAGGACGAAGCGATCCGGAGCCACACTTGGTATGAGAGCTCCCGTCCTGCGAGCGTGCCGGCGTGTCCGGGCCTGCGGGTCAAGATGTGGAAGCGCACTTTGCTCGGGGAGAATCTCTGAGCAGTTCGAATCGGCAGGCACGGCAAGGTTGCCATCGTCATCGGAACGAACCCCACCTCGTTGCATCGCCGAAGGTGATCACTGTGGGCATCGCAATCAAGGCCTGTGCTTTCGGGACGTGAAGCGGTAGTTGCAAGCGCGGCCCATACAGACACAGAGATGGACGCCCAGAGACGACGCCAGATCAGAGGGTAGTATCGCCACACGAGATCACAGATGTGAACGGAGAAAGAAAGGACCGATGCGAGGGCAAAGTCCCGGGTCTCTAGCGGCAGTCGCCGGCGTTCGCCGTGCAGCTGCTGCAAAAGGCTGCTCCGGAGCTGCTGCAACCGATGGCACCCACGGTCATGTGGGCCGGAGGGCATCCGACGATCTCGATGCCCGAGAGGTTGGGGTTGTCGACGTCGGCCACGGGAATGTCGCACCTCAATCCGTCTTTGGACATGAAGATGATGTCCATGGCGACCACGGGGTTGATCGCCACGGCGACGAAGAAGGTCAAGGCGAGCGCGAGCACGTTCATCGAGGGCGTTGGCTGATGCTGTCGAGCGTGCGGACGTGTGCCGACCAGACGGCGTCAGTGTGTCACTCTATAAGCGCGCAAGTGGTGGACATCGGGCCACGTTGGTAGGTTGATACGCACCGAAATGGCTTGAGCGAGAGATTGAGAGGCAGGATGGACACGGTTTAGAGGAGGAGGAATCGAGGGACAGCCGGGATGGGGGACGGCCGCTCGAGGGGCGCTATATATACGCAGCGGCCCACCTTGGACGTCAGCGGCGAGCCAAGCGTTCCTTCTCCGATGCCTGCCTGACGCCTTCTCTGGCCTTCTCTGGCCCCACACACACCAAGCTCGGATGTTGTGTGGGCGGAATGAGACTTTCGGCGCCCAGCAGGGCCGTGTGGGGCCGTCGGCAGTCACGGCTGTGCCATCACACCGGCAAGAAAGGATCGGGAAGTCACCACAGTCTCAGGAGCACCATCCGAGCTATCCTTGGTGTGCATTGATTGCGATCCAGCGTCGGACCCCGGTATAGGACAGCAGGAGTCCGCGGCCTCTAAAGCGCGAGAACGACAGAATGCAGCGGTCGCGGGGCGCTCGGCGTCGACCTGGCGACGTGGCGCTGCCGTCGACCTGTTCCGCGTCCTCAATACACAAAGGGGATGAAGCGGTATCGGACGATGGAGCAGTACTTGTCCCAGTCCTTGCCGTACTTGCGCTCGCAGCGCTCAAAGTCGCGGCCGCAGCGGTGGGTGAGGACGGCGAGGAAAAATAGGCAGTAGTAGTAGGGGATGACGGAGTTGAAGCCGGCAATGGCGCCCCACAGGAACGACTGGGTCCAGTCGGCGGTGTAGTTTGGCTTGCGGAGGAACTGCCACCAGCCGTCGATGAGGAGGGCGTTGCCGTGCTCGGTCTGCAGGTAGCGCGGGTTCTCGAGCGTCGACCAGGGCCACTGCGGGAAGGTCCAGCGGACGGCGTAGGTGCCCTGGAGGTGCATGCGGAAGCGCGACTTCTGGGCCATGGAGCTGTCAAAGACCCAGTGGGCAAAGATGAGCAGTGAGTACATGAAGACGTAGGTCGGCGTGCTGAACTTGTAGTAGTGCGGCGGGTGGGCGGCCATGTAGACGATGCTGTAGCAGTAGGTGAAGGGGACGCCGGCAAAGTTCCAGAAGATGACCATGAAGCCCCACTTTTCGTGGAACATGTCCCACGTCTGCGGGATGCACTCCTCGCCCTTTGCGCAGGCGTTGATGTAGAGGCCGGTGGCGAGCACCATAAAGGCCATGTTGGGCGTCACGTAGCCGTAGACCTCGTACTGCTTGCACGCGCCGCTGACGCTGATGAGGAAGAGGAGGACCCAGGGGATGCGGACCTCGGCCCACATCTTGAGGTCGACGTTGCCGATGCGCGGGTTGAGGGCGGCGCCCATGAAAAAGTCGTAGGCAAAGTTGCCGCTCATACGGTGCGCCTGGTTGGTGAGGACGGCGTGGAAGTAGGTGGCGGCGCTGACGGCGTAGCCGGCGATCATCGAGACGGTCATGTACTCGCCAAAGTGCTCGATGATGGTCGTCAGGCGGTAGGTGCCCGACAGGTGGAGGCCGGCGCAGACGATGAGGGTGGCGTAGAACGACGAGAGGGCGTTGCACTTGTACATCAGCGTCTTGTAGTTGAGCGAGGGCACGGGCAGGCCCTCCTGCCAGTAGCCGGGCATGACGACGGCGAGGAGGAACTGGAAGACCATCAGGCCGCCGTAGCCGGCAAAGGCGCGCTTGGTCGGGTAGGCGTCGTGGTAGACGTGGGCGCCCATCCTCTGGAAGAATGGGCCGATGTCGTCGATGCCGTTGGGAATGACGAGCTTGCCGTCGTAGAACCAGAGGCAGATCCAGAGGTAGTACATGAGGAGCGGGAAGAGGGTCATCATGGCCGTGACGCCTACGGGTCCGCCGAACTCGTACTCGTAGTGCTCGTCGAGCTTCTTGTCCTTTTCGCGGCCCTTTTCCGTGATGACGATGCCGGGCGTGTACTTGATCATGGTGTTCTGCTTTCCGCCGCCCATGATCTGCTCGTCCTTCATGTCGACGTGGAGGTACGAGTGCTTGGGGACGTAGTCCTTGTTGGCGCGGTGCTCTGCCTCGTCCTCGACGGCGGCCTGCTTCTGAGCGGCCGAGGGAGCGGCCGAGGCGGCGGCATCCCTCTTTGCGGCACTCCGGGTGCGCAGACCGGCAGAGTCGGCCATGGTTGTTGGTTCTGAAGGGAGCGTGGGTGCGAGAAGGGGGGGACGAGTCGAAAGAGGGTGGTGGTGGTGGTGGTGGTGGTGGTGGTGGTGGTGGACGACGGGAGGGATGGCTTGGGAAGACGGGACGGAGGTTGACGCCGAGCCTGTCTGTCTCGAGACTTTCTCCAGCCCGGCCTCTTGCTTCTGGGATCCGTGGTTTCTTTGCGCGTCGGCTCGGAAGCAAAAAGGCCAGCAGCAAGCACGTCTGCCACAGGCCGGCCAGGGCAGAGCAACCAGGCCAAACGAGGGAAGGAAGCAGGCGCGCCGGCTGGTTGGCAGCAGGGGTCCGCGGACAGGCCGGCCGACCAACACCACCGGGCCTTCCGCCGGCCGGCCTGTCGATCTGTCTCTTTGTCAGGCCACTTTTTCCGCCGTTTCACCCGGCCGCCCTTGCGCACGCACGCGCGCACGCACGCACGCACGCGCACACACAGATGCGCGTCTGTGACTCTTGCCCGTCTACCGAGGGAAAGCGAGCGCACACCTTCGGTTCCGCTTCGCAGCGCCCCCAACGTGGAGGCCGCCCTCCCAAGGCTCGCCTCTTCTGTGATACCATGTTGACGCCGTGGTGGACCGAGTCAGGCCGCCGAGGATGTAGACAGATGGGTGAGCAGTGGGTGTTCAGGGATGGCCGCCATGGTGCAGACAGAAGAGAGGTAGTTAGGCGCGGTAAGGCCAGGCAGGTAGTATTGCAATATAATGGGGGGATCGGGCCGACAAGCAAGCGGGCCCGATTGTTGGACGGATGGACGGCGAGGACGGGCGACGTCATCTCGCACGCGTGCAGCGGCCGAGGCTCCACCCATCCCAACCTGTCAGGCCGGAATCGCCGATGTCTCGACGACGTGCGCGTTGGCTCGCCGGGCCCTCTGGCCCTGGCCCTGACCCTGGCCTGACGCTGCCCGGCCTGGCTGCGACCCGTGGGGGCCGCCTGGACCCTCTTTGCTCCTCCTGTCACCGCCATCCTCGACACTACCGCCATCCTCCAGCACTCGAGCCCTCGTCGTCTACCTCGCCTCCCACACCCTCGCACATTCCATTCACCATCTTGCCATCGCCCTGGTCCCGTCGACGCAGCGACCCGCTCCATCCTGCCCCGCTCCCTTTGGATCTGTCGCCGTCAACGGCCTGCGCTCGTGGCAGGCACGCGGGCCACCTGCGCGCCCCTTCGGCAAGCACAAGCGCCACCGCCTTGCTATCTTGATGACCACGACGACAGCCACGACAACGATATAGGCACAACAGCGGCAGGGCCTGACGCAACGCAACGCCTCGCACCGACGCCGACCCCGCGGCTCACCCGCAACTGCGCTCCGCGCCCCGCGAGCCGCGCTGGACGCTAGCCTAGGCCATCCTTTCCCTTCCTCCTTGCCCACCAGCGCCCGTGGCCCACGATGCTCGAGGGTGTGCTGGCATCCGTACTTAACCGCTTTCTGGCGGCCTACGTCGACGGCCTCAACACCAGCCAGCTCAACGTCGGCATCTGGAGCGGCGATGTCAAGCTCAAGAATCTCCGCCTAAAGACGAGCGCGCTCGACAAATTCCGCCTGCCCATCGACGTCAAGGAGGGCTACCTCGGCGACCTCACCCTCTCGATACCCTGGTCCAACCTCAAGGGCAAGCCCGTCCGCGTCCTCGTCGAAAACGTCTACCTCCTCGCCGCGCCCAAAAACAGCAGCGTCGAAGTCGACGAGGCAGAGGAAGAGGAGCGCGCACAGGCGGCCAAGCAGGAGAAGCTCGCCAACGCCGAGCTCCTCGGCCGCGACAGCCAGCAGACCATCGGCATGAGCCAGGAGGACGCCCAGAAAAACGAGTCCTTCACCAGCTCCCTCATCACCAAGATCGTCGACAACCTCCAGATCACCGTCCGCAACATCCACATCCGCTACGAGGACCGGCTGTCGAACCCGGAGCACCCATTCTCGGCCGGCATCACGCTGGCCGAGTTCTCGGCGGTCTCGACCGACGCGAATTGGACGCCCACGTTCATCCAGAGCAGCGCCGAGGGCATCCACAAGCTCGCACGCCTCGAGTCGCTCGCCGTCTACTGGGACACGGACTCCGAGTCGCTCGCCGGCCACGAGGTGGCCGAGGCGCAGAAGAGGTTCGGCGCCCTCATTGCGCGCGAGGGCCATGCGCCCGACCACCAGTTCATCCTCAAGCCCGTGTCGGGCGCCGGAAGGCTCATCATGCGGCGGAAGATGACGTCGGACACCCCAAAGCTGGATGCTCAGCTGCTGTTCGAGGAGCTCGGCTTCGCCCTCGACGACGAGCAGTACCGCGACGTCATCTCGGTCGCCGACCTCTTCCACTTCTACACGCGCCAAGCCCAATACCGCCGCTTCCGGCCCAGCGCCGAGCAGCTCGACGAGAATCGGCCGAGGGCGCTGCTGCGCTTCGCCGGTCAGGCGATCCTCAACGAGGTCCACGAAAAGCACCGCACCTGGACATGGGACTACCTCCGCGAGAGGCGCGACGACCGCAAGGAGTACGTCGCGCTGTTCAAGGGCAAGCAGAAGCAGGCGGAGAAGGTCAATCAGCAGCAGGCCGGTGTGGCCGTGGCGCAGAGCGACGAGGGGGGCCGGCTGCGCGAGCTGGAGCGCAAGCTCTCGTACAAGGACATCCGCTTCTACCGGTCGATAGCACGGCAGGAGCTCAAGAAGGAGGCGGCCGAGGCCAAGAGGGACGAGGTCGCGCACGGCGGAGGCGTCGGCGGCATCGGTCTCGGTGTCGGTGGCGGTCAGCAGGGCGCGAACAAGGGCGGCGGATGGCTCAGCTGGATCTGGGGCGGCGGCGGAGGAGCGGGCCAGCAGAAGCACGGCGACGACTCGGGCATGCTGAGCGACGAGCAGCGCAAGGAGCTCTACGACGCCATCGAGTGGGACGAAGAGGCCAGCGCCACCGCCTTGGCCCAGGCGGTCGATGCGCCGCGCGACGCCATGAAGATGCGCCTCATCACCAAGCTCAAGACGGGCTCCATTGCCCTGCGCGACCACTCGCGTGGCAGCGACGTCCTCTCGCTGGTGTTTGACTCGCTGCAGGCGGACGTCATCCAGCGGCACGACAACCTCGAGGCCGCCGTCGCCCTTGGTGGGCTTCGCGTCTACGACGGCACCACGCCCAACTCGCTCTACCCGCAGATTGTCCGCGTCAAGGACGAAGAGGTGCCCGGCCGCCAGACTTCCGACAGCTCCGACCTGCGCGAGATCGAGGCCGAGGTCGGGCGCGAGAGTGACCCGGACAACCCGTTCTTCTACGTCAAGTACGAGAACAAGCCGCTCGACGACCGGGCCGACAACGCGGTGACGCTCAAGATGCGTTCGATGGAGATCATTTACCACCGCGGCTACGTCGAGTCGATCGTGAGGTTCTTCAAGCCGCCCGAGAGCGAGCTCGAGCTGATCGGCGCGCTGATCGACGTGGCCAGCGAGACGATCGAGGGCATCCGGAAGGAGACGCGGGCGGGCCTCGAAAACGCGCTGCAGAACCACAAGACGATTGACATCGTCGTCGACGTCAAGGCGCCCATCATCATTGTGCCAGAGGATGTCACGACGGAGCGGTGCCAGCACATCGTTCTCGACGCCGGCCACATCGGCGTCCAGTCGGTCCTTGCCGACCAGGGCGCGCTCGACACGGTGCGCGCCAAGCAGAACAAGGCCTACACCGACGACGACTACCGCCAGCTCGAGGACCTCATGTACGACCGCTTCTTTGTCAAGCTCGAGTCGGCGCAGCTGGTCATGGGCAACAACCTCAAATCCTGCATTGCCGGCCTCACGTCGGATTCGACCGACCATGGCCTGCACCTGCTGGAGCGCATCAACCTCAACTTCACCCTGCACAATTCGATACTCCCGTCGGCGCCCAACCTGACCAAGTTCAAGATGACGGGCCACCTCCCCACGCTGCGGCTCAACTTCTCCGACCGCAAGTACAAGACGCTGATGCGTATAATCGAGGTGGCGCTGCCCAACTTCGACGACGGGGACGGCGACGGTGCCGGCGCAGAAGCCGAGACCGCTCGCCTGGATCCCATCACGGAGGAGCTCGAGCCTTCCGCCGTGAATCAGGGCGCCGACGAAGACGGCGATGGTGACGGCGAAGGGCGGTATGCCACGGCGGCGACTTCGCGCAACGGCTCGAGATTCTCGGCCGCGGGCGGCGCCGCCTCGGGGCGGGCGCTCGACCTCAACAAGGAGCGCCGCCTACGCCTCGCCGGCCAGCTGCGCGGCGAGGACGACTTTGTGCTGGACGACGCCGACGACGACGACGGCAAGGACGACTTCCAGGACGCCGAGGACGCCACTGCGGATCGGATCAACGCGCACCAGAAGAACTTTGAGATCAACTTCGTCGTCGACTCGCTACACGCCTCCATCTACCGCTCCAATACGGATCCAGAGCAGCCCGATCGCCTGCTGGTCGAGGCGGTGTTCGAGGGGTTCCTGCTCAATGTCGCCATCTTCCCCTTCCACATGGAGGTCGATGTGGGCCTGCGCAGCCTCGAGCTCGAGGACAAGATCGTCGAGCAAGCCGCGCAGTTCCGACACCTCATCACGTCAAAGCACGTCAAGGACGGCAGCACCCCGCCCGCCTCGCGATCCACCACCGCCGATCCCGCCAACGGCAACGGCAACGCCGCCGCGGTCCCCGACAGCCGCGACCTGGTCAGGGTCAAGTATACCCAGGTCCAGCCAGACTCGCCCGAGTTCATGACCAAGTACGAG
>NW_006920890.1:75736-100787 GCF_000417875.1 Pseudozyma flocculosa PF-1
ACTCGCCCGAGTTCATGACCAAGTACGAGGGCATCGACCAGAGCGTCAACGTCGAGCTCTCGACGATCAACATCATGCTTACGCGCGTCAGCGTGCTGGCCGTCTACGACTGGATCATGACGACGTTTGTGCCGGCAGAAGAGGCGCCAGCGCGGGGTCAGTCGTCCAGCCTGCAAACGACCCCGCAGAGAGGCGCCGCCGGCAGCGCGAGCGGGACGCCGGCGACGGCATCGGGTCGAAGGCGCTCCAGCGATGCCGGCTCGACCCGCTCGGCCCAGCGTGCCCAGCTGGCGGCCGACGCCAGGCAGGCGGCCAGGGCCAAAGCGGCCGAGGCGAGCCGCAAGGAGAAGCTGCGTGTCCGCGTCAAGCTCAACTCAATCGTGCTTCGCCTCAACAACGACGGCTCGCTGCTGGCCACCCTAACTCTGTCGACGGCGGACGTGGCGGTGATGCTTCGCGGCAACACACTGCGGGTGGCCGCGCGCCTGGGTTCGCTGTTGCTGTACGACAACGCCAAGCGCCAGGTGGCCGATCCGCAGTTCAAGAAGCTGCTGACCATCCAGGACGACGAGCTGGCCGACTTCACGTACGAGACGTTCGACGAGGCCGACACGTCGTCGTACCCGGGCTACGACTCGTCGATCTGGCTGCGCTCCGGCTCGCTCAAGTTCACCTTTGTCGAGGAGCCGATCCGCGACCTGCTGCAGTTCTTCAGCAAGTTTGCCCAGATGAAGGCGGTCTACGACGCCGCGACGCTGGCCGCCACGGCCCAGGCGTCGCAGCTGCAGGAAAAGGTCAGCAAGATGCACTACAACGTCGTGGTCAAGACGCCCATCGTCGTGCTGCCCCGCTCGTCGGACTCGCCCGACGTCATCACTGCCAACCTCGGCGAGATCTACGCCCACAATACCTTCCCCGAGCACGACGACGGCAAGCACGCCTCGGTCAAGATCGAGGCCGGCCTGCGCCACATCCGGCTGGCCTCGAGGCTGCGCTACGGCGACCAAGAATACCACGTGCAGATGATCGACGATGTCGACATCAGCCTCGACATGACGCAGATCGACCACCTCGACCACGAGCCCCGCATCGCCGATGCCGGCGACGGCAGCGGCGAGCAGCAGCCCCAGACGCAGATTGTGGCCAAGATGTCGGACGTGCATGTCAAGCTCACCGAGGCGCAGTACGGCTTCGTGCTGGCTCTGGCCTCGTCGATCCCGCGCGCCTTTGCCGTCATCGCCGAGGAGGAGGGCAGCGATGATCAGAGCATCTCGCAAGAGCTCGACGGCAAGATCTCGCCGCCGCCCTCGCTGCCGCCACGCCGCCAGACCTCTGGGACCGGCGGCAGCGGCACCAGCACCCCGACCAGGCAGGGAGGCAGCGCGGCGGTCGACATGCTGCCCGAGCTGGGCACCGTCGTACACGACGAGGACGAAGGCGATCGCCCGGTGGGCACGAGCCTCGACCTCTTCTTTGACGTCAACTCGATCCAGCTCGAGCTTTTTACCGCCGAGGCCACCGCCCAGGAGACGCTGTACAACGCGCAGCTGGCGCGTTTCTCGCTCAACGGCTCCGAGGTCAAGCTCAAGATGCTGACCGACGGCTCGCTCGAGGCCGAGGTGGCGCTCAAGACGTTCACCGTGACCGACACGCGCCCAGACAAGGACACCAAGTTCCGCGAGATCATCCCCGCCGTCAAGCACGACGGCCACCAATTCATGATGAGTTACACCATGTCGGGCGGCGCGGATGCCTCCGCCATGGCGCTCGTCACCGTCGACAGCCCCAAGGTCATCTTCTCGCTCGACCCGATGTTCTCGCTGATCGGCTTCCTCACGAGCGCCTTTCCAGAGGAGCCGCCGGAGGCCGAAGCGCAGCGCAAGGCCGCCGCTACCGTCCCCAAGGTCGAGGACCGCCAAGAGTCGAGCGCTGCCACGGATCAGTCCAACCCGCCGCAGCCATCGACGCTGGCGTTCCGCGTCAATGTGGTGGACCCGACCATCATCCTGCTGGCAGCGCCAGAGAAGCACGACACCGAGGCCATTGTGCTGTCCATCAAGCAGGTGCTCATGTCGCAGCAGGGCATCCTCGCACTCAAGGTGGACCAGTTTGGCATGTTTATGTGCCGGATGAATCGGCCAAAGGATTCGCTGCGCCTGCTCGACAACTTCGACCTGGCCATGTCGATGGACAGCCGCGTCAACGCAGCGGCGCAGACGACGAGCATCGAGATCGACGTTGAGCCGCTTGTGCTACGCGTCTCGTATCGCGACATCGTCATGATCCAGTCGGTCGTCAACAAGGCGATCGAGCTGTCGGCACAGAACAGCACATCGGCGGGGCGAAACGCCAACGACGGCACCGCTGCCACCTCCGCAAGCATCCGCAGCCAGCAGCGACGCCAGGGATCGATGGTCAGCAGCTCCAAGACCATCGACTCGATGAACCAGACAGGTGCGCGCGGGGCAGGCGCGCGCGACACGACCACCGTCGCCAGCACCCGCGGCGGCGACGGCGTCGGTCGCTTCCAGGATGCCGAGCTCATCATGGCAAAGGAGAAGCTCAAGGCCGAGTTTGCAGGTCTCCAGCTCATCATGATTGGCGATGCCCACTCGCTGCCCGTGCTCGACCTCAACATCCGCAAGTTCTCCGTCGATCTCGACGACTGGTCCGGCGACATGCAGGGCAACACGTCCGTGTCCCTCTACATCAACTACTACAACCTCTCGCGCTCCCACTGGGAGCCGCTGATCGATCCGTGGACGCTCGACTTTAAGCTTCTGCGCAGCCTCTCGCCGCCAAGCATGAGCGTCACGCTGTCCTCTCGAAAGAGGCTCGAGCTGAATGTGAGTGACTGTGGGGCGCCCAGCAGATTTCCTCTTTCGCCCTCTCGCCGCTTTGCTCCGTCTGACATTTGTGCGCCTCACCTACCCGCTTTCCTCCCCTCCTCCCCGGTGACCTCAGGTCACGACGACCCTGATCGAGACCGGGCTCGTGACGGCAGCCTTCATGTCCGAGCAGGGCAGCCAGGACCTGCAGCAGAGGAACCGCGCCCCCTTCCTCGTCCGCAATCGGACCGGGTACCGCATCTCGCTCTGGCCGGAGCAGGAGGATCGCAAGTCGAAGCCAGCCGCCCAGCACCTCGACGACGGCAAGGACATGCCATGGCGGTTCGACGACTGGAAGTCGATGCGCGAAAACGTCATGGACTCGGGCGGCAACATGCTGTCGCTCGCCATCGAGGGGATGCCGTGGGAGCGGCTGCGCCACATCTCGGTCGATCGCGAGGGCGAGTACCTGCTCAGCCTGAGGCCCAAGCTCGACAAGGTGGCGCACCGCGTGCTCTGCGAGGTCAAGCTGCACGACAACGTCAAGCACATCACCTTCCGCTCGTCGTTCAACGTCGAGAACCGCACCATGGTCCCCATCGAGATGGTCATCCTGGACGCCGATGGCAACGTCACCGACCAGATCCGCAGCATCGCCCCCGGCGACGACTGCCCCGTGCCCATCGAGGCGGCGTACCACTGCAGGGTCAAGCTGCGCCCCGACCCGGGCTTCGAATACGGCTGGTCGGACGAGAGCCTCAACTGGCACGACCTAGTCAAGAAGTCGACGCGGGTTCTGACCTGCCGCTCGGCCGACGGCCACGAGGCGCCCTTCCGCTTCCAGAGCTTCGCCATCTTCGATCGCCAGGATCCGCTCAGCCGCATCTACCCCCGGCTGACGCTGCGGCTGCGGGCGCCCGTCGAGGTCGAGAACCTGCTTCCTTACGATATCCAGTACCGCATCTTTGACAAGAACGCCAACCACAACTGGAGCAGCTACCTGCGCAAGGGCGGCATCTCTCCGATCCACGTGGCCGAGCTGTCGCACCTGCTGCTGCTGAGCGTCGACGTCCAGTCGTCGTGCTTCTCGCCCTCGGAGTTCTCCATCATCGCCACCGACAACCCGGACGACTTCCCTATCGAAAAGACGCTGACGCTCGCCGACGCCGACAACCTCAAGTTGCACCTTCGCCTTCACTACTTCCGCCACCCGCAGTCTGGCGGTGCGTTCAAGGTCCAGATCTACTCGCCCTACATCTTTGTCAACCAGTCTGGCCTGCCCTTTGCGCTCAAGACCAAGTCGTGGCTCGGCGGCGCAAAGCTCGTCGCGGGCCAGGATCCGGGGCAGGCGGCGGGATCGACATCGTCGTCGTCGACAACCTCGTCCTCGGCCGCAGCGGCTGTGCGCAGGGAGCCGGAGCCGTTCCTCTTCTCCCACAGCTCCAACGACCGCCGCAACCGCGTGCTGATGCGGGTGGGCGACTCGCAGTGGTCGAAGCCGCTCTCGTTCGAGGCCATCGGCTCCGAGACCGAGGTCGTGATCCCGTCGGCGTCCAAGAACGAGGAGATCCACGTCGGCCTCACCGTCGAAGACGGCCTGGGCAAGTTCAAGCTGTCCAAGGTGGTCAAGCTGCTGCCGCGCTACCTGGTGAGGAACGAGGTGGGCGAGGCCATCAACCTCCGCGAAGCCGGCGCGGCCGACTTTATCACTGCCCAGCCCGGCCGCAGGATCCCGCTCCACTTCCTCCGCATCGGCGCCACCAAGCAGATGACGCTGGCCTACCCCGGTCTCAACAACAAGTGGAGCGCGCCGTTCAACATCGAGGACATCGGCAGCGTCCACCTGCGGATGTCCAAGTCGGGCCAGCACCAGCACCTGGTCAGGGCCGAGGTGCTGCTCGAGGGTCCCACCATCTTCATCACGCTGAGCCAGGAAAAGGGCCCCTGGCCCTACATGCTGCGCAACGAGAGCGACTACACGGTTCAGTTCATGCAGGCGAGCACCGTTCAGCAGGGCGAGGACGGCGAAGAGCGCCCTGCGGGACGGAAGCGCGACGACCAGGTGGGCAAGCGGTACGAGCTCAAGCCGCGCTCCAAGATGAAGTACGCCTGGGACTACCCCGCCGCGCCCGACAAGATGATCCGGCTGGTCATCAACGGCCGCGAGCGCAACGTCAACATCCTCGAGATCGGCAGCCTGCTGCCGTTCAAGTTCCCCAGCTCCGACGGCCGCGGCTCGAGGGTGGTGTCGATCGACGTGCGCGCCGACGGCCCTACGCAGACGCTGGTGCTCTCCAACTACTCGGAGTCGATCAGCAACTTCAAGCTCAAGCGCCAGAACTCGACGTTCTCGCGCACCGACTCGGCCGTCAGCACGAGCACCCGCGACGCCGGCTTCGAGGCCGTCGACGTCGACATCAACATCCTCTTTGCCTTCAACCTCGAATTCGAGGGCGTCGGCATCTCGCTCATCAACCGCAACGTCCAGGAGCTGGCCTATGTGTCGTTCCGCGGCCTCGAGATGCACTACACCGAGTCCGAGGTGACGACCGCCGTCAACCTCATCTGCAAGTGGATCCAGATCGACAACCAGCTGTTTGGCGGCCTCTTCCCCATCGTCCTCTACCCGACGGCCATCCCCAAGGACGGCAAGGAGCTCGAGGTGCACCCGACGCTGCAGGCCTCGGTCATCATGCTCAAGGACCAGACCCACGGCGTCACCCACATCAAGTACGCCTCGCTGCTTCTCCAGGAGATCACGGCCGAGCTCGACGAGGACTTCCTCTTCGCGCTCTACGACTTTTCCAAGCTGCAGGGCTCGTCGTGGAGCGAGGCCGAGGCTGCCGAGGACGTCGACTTTATCGAGAACCCGCGCGAGGTGCCGGAGCCGACGGGCGTCAACGGCAACCAGGACGACATCTACTTTGAGATCCTCCACCTCCAGCCGCTGGCGCTCAACCTGTCGTTTATGCGCACCGAGCGCGTCAATGCCGACGACAAGGTCAGCTCGCGCAACCCGCTCATCTTCCTCTTCAACGCCCTCACCATGGCGCTGGGCAACGTCAACGAGGCGCCCGTCCGCCTCAACGCGCTCGTCATCGAAAACGTGCGCCTGTCGAACGCGGTGCTGCAGCAGCGCATCATCTATCACTACTCGCAGGGCTTCCTGCTGCAGCTCTACCGCGTGCTCGGCTCGGCCGACTTCCTGGGCAACCCGGTGGGCCTGTTCAACAACGTCAGCTCCGGCGTCGCCGACATCTTCTACGAGCCCTATCAGGGCCTGGTGATGCACGGCAACAAGGAGCTGGGCCTGGGCATCGCGCGCGGCGCCAGCAGCTTTGTCAAGAAGACCGTGTTTGGCCTGACGGACAGCGTGTCCAAGGTGACGGGCAGCATCGGCAAGGGCTTGGCGGCGGCCACGATGGACAAGGAGTTCCAGAGCCGGCGCAGGATGTCGCGCTTCCGCAACAAGCCCAAGCACGCCCTCTACGGCATCACGGCGGGCGCCAACTCGTTCTTCACCAGCGTCGCCAGCGGCTTCGAGGGTCTCGCGCTGCGGCCGCTCGAGGGGGCCGAGCAGGGCGGCGCCGGCGGCTTCCTCAAGGGCGTCGGCAAGGGTCTCGTGGGCGCCATCACCAAGCCGGCCGTGGGCGTGTTTGACCTGGCGAGCAACGTGACCGAGGGCATGCGCAACACGACCGTCGTCTTTGACCAGAACGACATCGACCGCGTCCGCCTGCCGCGCTTCATCGCCAGCGACGGCATCGTGCGCCCTTACTCGGACCGCGAGGCGCTCGGGCAGACGTGGCTCAAGAACGTCGACAACGGCCGGCTGATGAAGGAGCACTACGTCGCCCACGTCGACGTCGGCTCCACCGAGGGCGACAGCGTCATTATGCTCACCGTCTCGCGCATCCTCTACATCCGCACCATGCGCCTCAAGGTCATGTGGGAGGTGCCCCTGTCGGACCTGAGCAGCATCTCGCTCGAGAGCCAGGGCATCGCACTCGTCCTCCGCGGCGGCATCGCAGGGCCCTTTTTGCCCCTCGCCGACGTCGGCACCCGCAACTGGCTCTTTAAGCAGGTCTCGCGCGTCGTCCAGGCCTACAATGCCTCCCACCAGGGCTGACGAGCCGCGCGCCCTCGTTTGCCGGCCTGCCTCGCCCCCCCCCACGCAGCGGGCTCGGCAGCAGCTGATCCGCCGCCGCCCATCTATCCGCCTTCCGTTGTTCTCCCATTGCTTACGATCGCCAGGCCGCAGAGTGGATGCCCTGCGAGCCGCGGGCGAGGCCTGGCCAGCCTGAGCCCGACGACCGCAGGCCCCCACCACCCCGTGCTCCGACCGATCGCCGCACCCCGCGCCGAGATCTGCACTCCTGTATGCTATTGCCTGCCCCGCCAAAACGAATCCCACATCCTTCCTCCCTTGCTCCAGGCCGCCCGAGGATTCGTGCGTCTGCCTCGGGCCCGCCCACCGCAGAGTGAGGTGGGAAATGGAGGGGAAAAAAGAGTAGCTCCAAATCCGGGAATCGAACCCGGGTCTGCACCGATCGCTCCCTCGGCGAAGAGGGGCCCGCAGAGTGACAAGGTGCCGTCATAGCCACTAAACTAATTCGGAGGGCTGATGTTGTGACCTCTAAAAAAATTATATATATATGGCCAATGCCTTCTCCCTAGAGTTTTAATCAAGACTTGGCCTTGACACACGTTACACACGAGCCGTGTCAAGGCTTGGACACGGCGAGGCGGATCGGGGGATGCGAAGTCGTAGTCTCTTCGTCGAATGCATTCCTTCTCGCCGAGACGGATGGGCTGGAGTGGACAGACGGAGAGAGAGAGAGAGAGGGAGGGAGGGCGGTGGGTCGGCTAGGCTGGCTACCTCCAATGCGAAAAGTACGATACCCTATTCCCTCCGCCTCCTCCGCCGTCACCGGTGGTCCCACCACCACCGCCACCACCACTACCCGACTGCTGCTGCTGCTGCTGCTGTTGGCTGGCTTTCAACGTCGATGTGGCCGTCATGCTCCCCGTCCTCGCCTCTGCCGCGGCGGATGGGCTGTACGCATTGGGAAAGAGGAAAAAGGACCCGCCTCCTCCTCCACCGCCGGTGGCCGAAGAAGAGGCGTTGGATGTGGACCTCTCCATCATCTCGGCCACGGTGACCGCTCCGGCCCCGTTGAGGAATCCGCTCGAGACGGGGCGCGTCATGCCAGCCGCGGTGCTGAGGAGCATGCCGACCTTGCCCAGCCCGCCCATGCCGCCGAGCGCGGCGCTGGGCATGGGCAGCGCGCCGTCGGCCCTGCGCGGCTTCGACAGGTCCGCCTGGAACCGGCTCGGCAGGATGTGGGTGCCCCTCTCGCAGTCGTAGTACTCCGGGTCGTAGTGCGCCCGGGCGCTCTTGAGCGTGGCGAGGATGTCTTCGTAGACGTCAATCTGCGAGTCGAGGAAGCGCTTGCCGATCGAGTGCAGGTCCTCGACGCGCTCGTCGTGCACCCGGTCCATCTCGGCCAGCGTCACGTTGAGCACCGTCTCGCACCGCGACGCGATCCGCTCCGACTCCTGCGCCGTCAGCGCCGTCGTCGCCGCTTTCCCTCCGCCATCGCCATCGCCATCGGCCCCGATGTGGCTCGAGTCCGGATCCAGCGGGTCCGGCTCGCCCGTCGCCTCGCGGTACTTTGCTAGCGTCGCCCGATGCACCTCGAGCAGCGCCTGGTGCGCCGTGTGCGGGCGCGACACGTCCTTGAGCCGCTCGTGCTGGCGCAGCAGCGTGTCTCTGGCGTGGTGCTCAAAGAGGTCGGCGACGTCCTGCATCGCCTCGGCCGTGTTCTGCAGCACGTAGGTCAGGTTGGTGCACTCGTGGCACCCCTCGCGCCAGCACCACACCCCGTGCTCGTTGGTGGCCCCCGACTCGGAGCGCTTGCCCAGGTTGCCCATCGGCGGGCCGTGGAGGTAGTGGGCATAGTCGCTACCGCTGCCGCTGCCGCCGACGCCACCGCCACCACCGCCCATGCCGTGTCCGTGAAGCGCCGCGTCGCCGCCGTTGAGTGCGCCGCTGGCATCGACCACGCCGACGCCCGTGATGAGGCGGAGCATCGAGTAGGACAGGTCGCGGTAGCACGCCGACGTCGAGACGGCGCCCTCGCGCAGGCCTTTCCACGCTCCGAGCACGCCCTGCCTCCCGACGTTGGGACCTCCAACGCCGTTCATGGTCCTCTCCATGGCTCGCAGGTGCGCATCGACCGCCTCGCCCTCGAGCGCCGCCTCGGCAGCGTCAAAGTTGAACGACGGATGCCAGGTGCGCGCAAACATGTTGGCCTTGATCTTGGCGTTGCCCGTAGACCCGCTCGCGCCGCCCTCCCACCCTTCGCCCTTGAGCAGCCGGCCAGCCTTGCGCTTCCACTCGAGTTCATCGTCGCAGCTGAGAAAGAAGAGCACCGCCTCGGTGTAGCGCAGCACCGGGTGGCGCACGATGCGGCCGAGCCACAGCTCGAGGTCGGCGCGGCGCGTCTCGATGAACTCGGCGGCGAAACGTCCCGAGTACTGCTTCTCGGGCAGCGGCGGAATGACGAGCGCCGGAAAGTGCTTCGTCAGCGTCTGATAGAGCCACGCAAACTGCGTAAACCGGCGGAAGACGGTGAGGCTGGGCCCGGGTGGATCCGGAGCGGCCAACGGGTCGAACGGCATCCGCACCGCATCTTGTTCGCCGTCGCCGTCGCCGCTGTCCCAGCTTGCAGACGCATCTGCGGCAGCCGCATCCGCCCCGCCCGCCTCTGCGACACTGCTGTGCGCGGGAAAGGTGGAAGTGACGCAAAAGACGGTGTACTCGTGCATCCCGCTCATCTTTGTCCGCTTCTCGGGAGAGTGCACCTGGACCAGGAACGGCGGCGTCTTGGCCTTCCACTTGGGACCTGCGGGTCCGGCGACGACGTAGTGCTGGTCTGCATCCTCGGTCGGCCTGGTGCTGCTGGTGCTGGCGGTGCTCGTGCTGGTGGCCGACGGCTCGCGGCTCCTCGCATGGTCCGGACCGTCGAAGGGCGTGGCGCTGGCATCTTTGGCGCGGTCAGAACGGAGCGTACCGAAGCTGCTGAAGCTGTTGGCAGGCCGGAGAGCTTCGCGCGACCTGTCGCTGCCGACGCTTCCGCCGTCGTTGGAGAGGATGTAGTCTTCGGCACCGCTGGTGACGAAGCTGGCGAAGCGGTTGAGCGTCTTTCCGCGCAGGATGCTGGTGCGCCAGGCAAACATGGCCGTCGAGGACACTGCCTCGGCCTTGACGGGGCTAACGACCCGTGGTGCCTCTGGGCGCGAAGGCGTGCTTCTCGTCGGATGTTGCGCCTCGAGCGCAGGCGCCCAAGGCTGCGCAGGACCTTCGTCGATCACGACCGTCGAGCCGTCGTCGCTGTGCGGTGCTTCTAGATGGACGTCTTGCTCGGGCACGACAAGCTTTGGTGTTGGCATGGTGCCGCCCGGCGGTCCCTCGCCTGCCTCCACCGATGATGCCGAGATGCCGTGGTCTGCCGCCAGAGCTGCCAGCGACTCGAGAGCTTGAGCGCCTTTAAGAGAGACGGGCGAAGTGCTCTGCTTCCAGGTACCGCCATTGGCCTTCGCCGGGCTGATGCCAGCGAGCGGGTTTGACGCCGCGTTGAGGCTTCCGATCCGGGACATGGCGCGACCGCCGAGCGGCGAGGCCTTGGCGGCGGCCGCGTCCAAATCTTGCGCATCAGTCGTCGACCGAGGCAACGCCGGGCTCCCAAGTCCGAGAAGACCAGGAGGAGCTCCGCTGCCGCTTTCTTCCTCGTCGTCGGGGAAAGGCGAGGGCGTTGGCGGCGGCTCGATGCCCTGCGCCGCCGGTGGGGACATGGTAAAGTCCTGGATGTAGCAGTACCATCCGCGTGGGATAAGGCCACGCCGAGGCAAGCCCTCGTCGTCCCACACGACGCCCAGGCTCCAGCCCCCGGCGAGCTCCTCGTTGAGAATCTCGAAGCTCTGCCCTGCTCGAAGTGAGAGTTCGTTGAAGGAGGCCTCGCCGAGAAAGTCGTACAGCGCCCTAGCTTCGCGTCCGATGCCTGGCTGTGGCGGGCGCACGACGGGCGCAGGTTGGGCGGCGGCATCCGGCGCTTCCCGCTGCTCCGGCTGTGTTGCATCGACGGCCTCTTCCAGCATAGCGACCTCCTCGGGCACTACCTCGAAGGTGGGTTTGACGGTTGCCAAAGGCTCTTCGGCCTGCGACTCCAGGCTGAGCACGATCGAATCTGGCCGCTGCGGAGGCGGACCGGCTCGGACGGCGACCGGCGCGACCGCCTTGCCCTGGAAGGACGACGACTTGCGCGACGAAGGGTCCGGCGATCCTCCCGGTACAGCGACCGCATCCGCAGCGGCCGAGTCCGACTTTGCTGCTGCGGGTGTTGGCGGCGGAGGGGTGCCGCGTTCCGGGGTGCCGGGGTTCGGGTACCGCGCGCGATTGACCCAGTCGAAGTCAAACGAGCTTCCGTCGTGGGCGCGCATGTGGGCGCTTGTCTTGACGTTCTGATGATCGATGAGCATCGACGGCTCTCGCGACCGCTCATTGCGGCCCGCGTCGGTCTCGGCGAACTCGCTGCCGGCCGTCGACTTGGCATCCGGCGAGGGCGTGCCGGCGGCCAGCGGAGAGGAAGTCTGGGCACCTGCCGAGCTGGCCGAAAACACGCTGCTGAGCCGGCTTCGCCTGCTGGAGCTCGGCGTGCGTGCCGTAGAGGGCATCCGCCGGGTCGAATTGAGCTGGGGCGAAATGTCCCGGGGCCGGATGGTGGCGGTGCTGTCGTCGCGATCATGCGCAGTCGGACTAGAGGGGCCAGAGGCCAGCATGTCGGCCCTGGCGGTCGAAGACTCCTTTACTGCGATGGGACTGCTTCCGCGCCTACTGGGCGACAGCTTGACGGTGCCTTGCGCCTCTTGATCGTCCTCGATCAACGACAGCTTCTTGAGCTCCCTCTCGATCTGGTCCTGCTTGGCCGTCTCGTACTTTTGGCTGGCTTCGGACGCCTGGCTGGCGTGCGAGGGCGACTCGGTCGTGGGCGAGAAGGTCCAGGCGCCCCTCTCGCCGGTGATCTGGGCCTGGAGCATGCGCGTCTTTTCCGAGACTTGCTTTGCCTTTGCTCGCGAGAAAGTGGTTCCGGTTCCAGTGCGTTGCGGAGTGATTCTGGGCGCCTCGGCGGGGGCCTCGAACATGCTGCGGAGGTTGCCAACGCGCGAGGGGCCCTTGCCGTCAATCTGGATGGGCTCGCGCCTGACGAGCTTGGTGGTGCCATCGCCCGCATCGTCCTCGGCGGCCGGGTTAAAGACGCGGCTGACGGATGGTGCGGTGTAGGTGCGCTTCCGCATCGACGGTCTGGCTGTGTCGGCGCCGGATTCCAGGGTCGCCGCGTCGGGCACGGCGGTGCTGCCCTCGTCGTCGGAGCTCTCAAATGCGTCGACAAAGTGGTCGATGCTGCCGTAGCCGTAGCCTGCGAAGGCCTGGCTGATGGTGCCGGATCTATTGTCCGAGGTGAATGAGCCGCCAGTCTTTTGCGCCTGGATGTATTCGCGGAGGGCGACCGAGTTGACGGTGCCCGTAAAGGCGCAGGAGAGGTGCGAGGGCTTTGGCGGGGGAGCGGGCCTGGACATGGTACCGGTGCGCGACGATGCTATTGACGAGCTCGAAGGGGCGGGCGAGGGTGCCCGGCCAGACGTCGAGTCGTCCGCCTGAGGCGTGGCCCCTGACATTGCGGGCAGCTATGGAGGTGGTTGTGCAGAGCAGGGCAGGGGTATACGGAGAGGAGTGTGCGCTTGGAGTTGTAGCGCAGCTGGACCCACAGTGCTGGTCTAGGAAGACATGTAGGGTGAGTGCGATGTGGTTCCGGGTGATGGCGATGGGCTGGGTCGTGATATGGTGGTGTGCAGCAAATCTGGTCGTCGTGGTCGTGGTCGTGGTCGTGGTCGTGGTCGTGGTCGTCGAGGCGGGTGGGGCGCTGTCGTTAATGAACCTGTCGTGGCGAGTGGAGCAAGGCTTGCGGCGACCACGACCTCTTGAAGCCGGGCTGGCGAACGATGAGACCGCAAAGATCGATGGTCAGGGCGGCGATGGTCGAGGAGAGGTAGGGAAAGGGTGGTGGTGTCGTCGATGGCCGCCTCTGCTTCTAACTACCTCCTCGGGCGTGGGGCAGCAGCAGCAGCAGCAGCCCCTGTCCAGCTGCCCCCCACGCCCTGGCCTGGCCTGGCCTGCCATGCACGGCCCGAGCAACCAACACACACGCACGTACGCCGACCCTGTCTGCCAGCCGGCGCGTCTCTCTGGTGGGAAAACATGAACCGCGCTCAGGCCACGCGGGCAGAGCAACCCTGCCTGCTCCTCACCGACGACGCACTCTTCTTCTGTCACCCAACCGCGCACCCTCATCACCTCACCACGTACTACAAGCCACTCTGCCACCACCGTCGACGACCGTCTCCATCGCGTTTTCGGCCTGCCCGCACTCGAGCGTCTGTGAGAAGCGCCGGTCAGATCCAGCTCTCGCCTCTGCTCGCTCGGCTCCAAACCGACGAGCAACAAGCGATTACTACCGCCAGGCCATCGGGAGGCCGCTGGTGCAAGGCGATCCTTGATTACCGCGTGTACCTGCTTGTATCGTACCGAATTACAGAAAGATTGAAGAGCCGATTAGGGACCAAACGACAAGACGACGAGGGTTGGCCCGATGCTGGGCGCTCGAGCGCGGATTAGAGACATGGTAGGGGGTAGTGTAGGGCGGTCGAGGACCAGTGTAATGAGGAAGGGTATGAAAGCTGCAGGACAATAGAGTCGAGGCGACGGACGGAGCATGGCGATTGCAGAGAAAGGTGGGACCCGGAAGCGAGAGCGGCAGAGAGGAGGCGACGGCGAAGCGATGGTCCACTCCAGGAACAAGGACGGCAGGATCCGCCAGCCTATGCAGTGAAAGAGGCCGAGGAAAACGGCGTCGGAGCCGCGACGGCAGAGCTGAAGTGGTAGAAGGGCGTGTCGGCGCTCGAATGCAGCGAAGAGTAAGGCGCCTCGCTCTTGACGTCGCCCTGGCACATCGACAGGTACGCCGGAGGCGGCGGAGGCGGCGGCGGGGAAGCGCGCCCGCCAACGAAGAACGGCGAGGTCGAGCAGGAACGGTCGGAAGCCGAAAGCGTGCCCGCCTCTGAGACTGCCGCGGTCTCGCTGAGCGTGTTCCAGTGCTGGTGTTGCTGCTCAAAGGCGCCGCGACCGCTGTGTCCCATCGACATCGACACGAGACCGCCGTGACCATCGACACCGTGACTGCTGCTGTACGTGTGCTCGTTGTGCTGCGATGACGAATTGTCCCATGAACCCCTGGCCGTCCAAGTGAGCGACGACGGAGGCGGGTTCGACGTCAGGCCGAGTCCGCCACTGTTGCCGTCAAGGGCACCGTACGGCTGCGTCGGCACGTAGCACCTGTCGAACGCATCCGGGCCAGAGGGATGCTGAGGCACCGACGCGGCCCTCTCGTGCTCTCGAGTGAAACCGCGTTCTGGGTCGCAGAAACCAGCAAAGGCCCAGCTCGGGATGGGAGCAAAGGCAGGCGCCGGCATTGAGGTCGACGCCGAAGGCATTGAGGCGTCTTCGCTCATGTAACGGGTCATGCTGCCGTTGTCGTGGTAGAGGTGCGGGTAGCCGCTGTGCGACATCGGAGGTGGCAGGAGCAGCGGTTGGTCGTAGTCGGCTGGGCTTGACTGGAGCGCGCTGCTGAGCGACGAGCCGGACGGCGACGCCGACGCCGACGTCAATGCATGGCCGTGTTGATAGTGACAGTCCTTGTTCGGGTGGCACACGCATCGCGAGCACGGGAACTGGCCGTCGCACCGCAGCTTGGCGCGCTTGCATGGCACGCAGGCGCGGTCCGCCCTCGAGAGCGCCGCCGTCTGCCTGTGGGTCTGGTCGGTCAGCACCTTGGCCGCCTTGCGCCTCGGCGCGTGGTTCGAGTTGGTGCGCGAGTGCGTCTGAGTGTGGCGGTGCATGACGTCCTGCCTGCGGAAGCCTTTGCCACAGATGGGGCATTCATACTTGAGGTCGTCGCTGTGCGTAGCCTTGTGCCCTAAGAGATGAGTAAGGGGAAAATGGGGCAGGGGAGGAGGCCAGACGTCAGCAAACAAGGCGGCGCATCGTTGTCGGCCTCGGCGGCGGCGGATGCTCACTCGACATGTGCTCATGCCTGCAAGACGAGAGAAGAGCAGAGTAGTGGAGGAGATTGCATGATGGTGGCAGGCCAAGAGTGGAGCAAGAGTGCACTGGTCAGCGTCGAGGCACGGCAGTGCATGCTCGGCGGCGCTCTTCGAGTGGCTGGCCGGCTCACCTCTTGAACTGCTTTCCGCAGAAGCATACAAACGGAGGCTGGGGTCGAGTGCTGATCCTGCCTCTCCTCTTTGGCCGCTTCTCCTGGTGCTGCTGTTGCAGGTGCTGCTCAGGGTCCCTCGGAAGCTCCATCGGCAAGGGTGGCGGCGGCGACAGATCCGAGTCCCACGAGAGCGAGGAGCAATCCGACCGGACCGTCTTCCAAGGCTCAACGGTGGTCGAGCCAGAAGGGACTAGGCGTCCTTGCAGCGCGGAGTCGCCGGTGGAGCTTTCGAGCACGTCGAAGGTGCGCTTGCTTGAGGTCGACATGGTGAGGCAGAAGGAGCGTTCGAAGGGCGGTCCGATGATCCGAGGACGGTGACAGCCAGTCGCGTCGCCGTGATTTGAGGTCACTGGGGTCGATGCTGGTAACAAGCTTGGATTCTGCGAAGCAGGAGCCAGACTGGAGAGGTGGTTGTGGTGCGGAGAGGTGAGGTGGGGAGGCTCGAAGGCGCGCTGGCGGTGCTGAAGGAAGGCGACTCGGGGCGGTGACCGTGAAGAAGCAGGTCGAGGCGCCAAGGACCGTTACGGGTCGGAGGGCGAGGGCGTCGGAGATGAAGCGACCAGGAGCGGTGGCGGCGCTCGAGTCGGTGGGCTGTAGGCGTGCGACTGCACTCGGCGGGCAGGGGCGTCTTGCGAGCTTGGAGTGATGCGGCTGCTTATGAGGCGGAGCGGTCGGGGCTTAGGGGCGGGGACTCGAGCCTGCCTTTCCTGCTGCTCTGCTCAGCGCGGCGGAACACGGCCAGCGTGGGGTACTTGCTGCTGAGGCGAAAGCGTGGCGTGGATGATGTCGTGGATCGGGACGAGGCTGCCGGTTGAAGGTGCCCCGCTGGGAAGGGATGGAAGGAGGAGGACGATGAGGACGACGACGACGAGGAGGAGGAGTAGTGATGACGAGCAGGAGGCGGGGGAGAGAGGGGAGAGGACGGTGCTGGACCACCGTGATATTAAGTACGTACGGCCCGCAAGGAGCGGGACGGCAAGCGGGCGTTGGTTGCTTCCTCTCTGGGCGCTCGTTCGCTCGCCCGCCTGCGGGCAGGCTTGGCCTGGGCAGACCTCTTGGCTTGACTTGGCTTGGCTCGCGGCGGCTCTGGTGCGGCTGCTTGCTCCTCTCTTGCTTGCTTCCTCTGTGTGTGCGTAAGAGCGTTTTGGGCAGGCAATAAGCTCGAGCAGGCTGGCCTGACCTGGCTTGGCCTCTTTGCACGCTCGCTCGGGCCCCTTTGCCGGGATGGACGAAGCTGGGCGGGAGCGGCGGCGAACCCGAACGTTGGCCAATCTGCCTGGCCGCCTGCCTGCCTGCGTGCCCTCGCCTTGCCTGCCACCGGCCGCGAAGCAACCGTCCCTGGTTACCGCCATTCAGCAGAGTTCCCAGGCTCGTGCCCTCTGAATGGGCAGGCCAGGCGCAGCGTCAAGGGACAAGCCAGGCAGGCTATGGGGGCTAAGAGGGCACCGTACCGTCGTAAAGGCCGGGGCGGCCAGCAGCGCCGGACAGTAGTGGGCAGGCTGGCGCAAACTGGCGGGGCGGCGGCGAGGCGAGCCGAGACGGCGCAGGCGGGCAAGCAGGCTGGCGGGCGAGCGGTGTCCTCGGGCGGTCGGATTCCTCCGCACCTGCCTGCTGCTGCAGCTGCAGCAGTAGCTTCATGCCGCTGACCCCGCCAGCTGACGCCTCGGAACTGGGTGTCCGGGAGCAGGCCGGGCTGGCACCACGCACGCACGCACGCGCACACGAACCTCGATATCCAGGCCAGCCAGCCTTGCCTGCCTTGCAACCAAGCAAGGCAAAGCACGCACACCGGACCGACCGTGCTTGGGTCGAGGTAGGGGCGCATGGTGGTGGTACGGTGCTTTTTCGCCTGCCTGCCTGCGCCAGCCAACCACCTGTATGTGCTCCTCCCTACGCCTCGTCCAGAAAGAGTAGATGCGCGCGGCGTGGCACCGCCTCCGTCTTCGGCCCGGCCGTACATGCGTACGCCAGGTCGGGGCGTATGCGCAGGTGTTGCAGCTGCTGCACAACCCGTGCGTAGGCTCCGTCTGCCTGATTGATTGTCTGCGCCCTCGTCGCTGCCTCGCTCTTTCTCCAGCCTCGCTCCCTAGCCCTGCCTGCCTGTTCCCCCCTCTCGCTCCTATGGCCGCTTTGGTCTGATCGGATCTACGACGATCCTGTTTGGGCCCGGCCCGGGAAATTGTTCGCGGGTCGGACGATTGAATGCCGCTGTTTCCTGGGTGCCAGCCAGAGGGCGTCCCGCTTCGCCTGCTCAGCCTGAAGGTTGTGTGGCAATGGAGGCGATGCCCGTTTTTGAGCGCCATTGTATGGCCATGACAGCGTACCGGCCTCCCTGCCTGCTGTCATCGTCTTTACAGGGATGTGGCTTCCGATGGCGCAATAGCCGTCAGAGCCCCTCGGCCGGCGACCTCTTTTTTATTTACTTTGGTGTTGGCACGCGACCGACCGACCCTTGTTACCGCGGGCCAGGACGGGAGGCAGGGAGACCAACCTCACAAGCTCAGGCTCTTGCTACCCTGCCCAAGCAAGCTGTGCACCCCATCTCGTCGGGAGCCTGGATCCGCTGACGGGGGGGCGACGGGGTCCATGCGCCTCGACGGGCTTGACCGTCGTTTCACCGACTCGGAATCCTCGAGCCTTTTTCTGGCGCCCCGTGGTCGAGGGCGCTAGATGCCAACCGGGCTGGTGGTCCTGCTGCTAGACAGGACCTTGACTTGCCCCTGTCGACTTTCATACATAGGAGGGCTCTGATGGCGGAGTTGCCGCGCCATGAATCCCTCGAGGCATTCGCGCGTAGGAGCGGTACGTGATGGCCAACACCGACCGGGACAAACGAGAGCGGGGCAGCGGCATGAAACCCGATGTTGGCAGATAAGCGAGGCGGCCTGTCGACCCGGCCCTTCGGCAGCCAACCGGGCCTGGGCGAGCCTAGCCTGCTGCCTGTCTGCATGCATGCGCTGCTGCTGGCTGCTTCGTCTGGCTGCACCGAATCTCCCCAAGCTGCAGCCACACTCACACCTCTTGCAGATGCGTACGTACATACGAACGAACGAGGTGGTGCGCCGCGCTGCTTGCCTGCGTTGACCGGCGGTGGCGCAGCATCACTGAAGGGACAAGATCCAGCTGTCGGTAGACAGAGAGGTGGAGAGGCTCGGGTGTGGATCGGCCGGCCGGGATGGAGGCACGTCGACGATCGTCCACCACGGCAAGTACGTAGCAACACGGTCCGCCCGAGGTCGGCCATTCGAGTGCTCGCACCCGCTCGGGAGAGGGTTGCGCCCAGCGACAGGACAAGGACAAGGAGACACAAGGGTCATCGGATGGGGATCGCCGTCAGGGTGCGCCCTTGCGCGCGTCTGACCTCAACCTCCTGGCCTGAGCTCAAAAGCCCCATCTTCCGGCTTCTTGCGGAGAATCAGCGAGGAGCAGAGTGGCCTTAACGTCGTTCGCGGAGAACCTGGCCGTTGCCAAAACCGGCTTCTTGGGTCTCTGTTGCCAGAGCAACAGCTGTAGCGTTGTCAGCGTGGTGTAGCAACAAGGCGCGATGGTGGTGGTCTCGCTGAGTGCTTTTGTGCGCCTGACACCTAGAAACCAGCGCCAGCGATGTGCACGGCGCTGCGCCACTTCAAGCCCCGGCTCGACACAAAGGCAGGCGGGCTCTTGCAAGACGCGTCGCCACGCACGGAACAAACGAGCAGAGGGTTGGTAGCCTAGCTCAGCCGTCTCGAGCGGGTTGCTCAGACCGTCGATTCCGGAAAGAGAGGTCGCGTCTCGGTCGATTCTCTGCTGTAGTCGCCACGCTGCACGGTCTTGCACTTGGGGAGGAGTCGGAAGAGAGACACGGCTCACGTCGCGCGATGGAGATTTCCATGCTAGCAGCCGTCAAAAGGCAAAGAAGACTCGACTCTGACTAAGGATCCCGTTGACATTGCGCCTGTACGCCCTCTGCCGCCCCATGCTTCCCGGTTGTCGCGGCGCTGCGTTCCGCCTCGTGGCCATACGAGCCGATGGTCGATGACGACTGGAAGCTACGCGAGTATCATGGTGGCGTCGTCGGCACACGGCGCACCCTCGGAGCGCGATGGCCGCATCCGACCGGCACCGTTCCGCCCGCTCCTGTTCAAGAGGACGGACTGGCATCTCCGACTGCGGCGGGGTCTCGGTGCAATTCAACCTCTGCCGCACCTCTTCGGTCAGGCCCGATGCGCTTCCCGTCCGGTCCGTGGCGAGCGGGCGAATGGTGCTCTGTCGACTTTTGCCTTGCCGCGCACCACAATGTCGTCGCCTTGACTGTCCCGAGGAATCGAGTGTCATCGACCAAAAGCGGCAGTTCGGAGACTCCTCACGACGGGTGTCCCTCTGCTGCTACGCTGCTGCTGCTGATGCGGGGCATCGGTGACCATGGCCTCGCCACGCTCTCTCTTCTCACTCGATACCCGGTGACGCTGAGACGGTGCACGCCAGCGTCGACCCGGAAAGTCGTGGACCCTTTTTTGAGTCTCGACCGATGGTCGAGAACAGCTGCGGTCATCATGACCGAGGTTGCGATGGCGAAGCAGCATGGGCTCTGTTTACCACCAGAGGACCGCGCCGGCAGCAGTGTGGCAGTACCTGAGCAGCTGCGGCGGCCCCACGATAGTGTGAGGCCACCTAGAGATCTCTCGCCGAACCAGATGTACGAAGACCCTCCCGGTGAGGGTGTTGAGTTGGAGGACGCGATAAGCCGTGTCGCTGCTTGTACGTTTACCGAAGCACAGGGGGCCCGTTACGTACGCGGACGACTCTATCTACAAACATACCGGTTCATTTCGCTCGTTGTCGCGTGCGGGCTCGAGGCCAGACTACGGGGGAGCCCCAAGCGTTCGTGCGGCGACCGCGGTTTCTTGAGGCTAACGCAGCGATGCCATGGGCGGTGCCCCTTGCCTCGGGGTCTGGCTCTGGCTTTCCCGTGCTTGTTTGCTGGAGCGGCAATGAGAGAGATGAGGACAGGGCAAAGTGGTAGGTGCAGGTGCACCGTTCATTCAGTACGTGTGGCTGGGAAATGGAGCTGGAGCGGAAGGAGCCGAAATGAGGGGGGACGGCTGTGGGTTCGGGACGGCAACGTGCGGTCGGTGATGCTCGCTGCGTCGCGCACCGGACTTCCCGCGACCCTCGTGGTGGTCAAAGGAAGACAACCCTCCGTCGCAGCAGCTCGCCTAGCCGCAAGGGAAAGCGGCCAGGCCAGGCGGTACCGTGCCGTGCCGCTCCATCGACTCCGGGCTCGTACCTTACGTGGCTGGACGAGGTCGGCCAGGGATCACATACGACATCTCGGCCGGCGGCGAGGTCTTGTGCTCTGTAGCTAGCGCCAAAGAGGGCAAGGACGTACTGTACATACATGTACTGTACCATGACCCAGGGACCTGGCGCACCGGTGTTCCCCGTACAGGGCCGCTCGCAGTAGTGTCGCCTGTCGCTGCTACAGTAGTATCTCTCGCTCGACCAGTTCATCCCCCGCCCGTTCCTCGTCAAGGGCATCGTCATCGTCATCGTCGTCGTCGTGGTGCAATCGAGTTGAAGGTCCCATTACGTACCAGGTTGTGTTGGAACTACTCGCACGTACACAGCGTCCGGGTCCCTCCCCCGCCCTACGTGAGCGAGGGGGTTTTTTAAACTCACTCGGGCCCGCCGAACCCGCCCCTCGTCTCGGGAAGGGCCGCTGCGTGCGTGCGTGTGATGTTCTGCATGACCTGCTAGGCTGCAAGCGACCGAATCAGCTAGTCGGAAATCAAGCTGCATGCATGATATGTCTGCACGAGTGCATGTGTGCGCCACGAGACCAGAGCTCGCTTGCCGGCGGTACGGAACGGGCACGGCGTGGTGAGCTTTTTCGCGTGCAGGCACGCGTAGGTGCTTGCTTGATTCCCCACGTAGGAGCGAGGCGGCTGGCCCGCAACCACCAGCTCGCCTCGACGCATCGTGCGGTGCGGTACGCACGGGTATGGTGTGAGCGAACCAAGGTCGAGGACGCAGCAGGGCAAACGAGGCGCCTCGCCCCAGCCCCTCCAACCCAAAACCGGCGCGGAAGCAGGGCAGCTAACGGCGTGCTGGGGTACAGCCGTGTATGTATGTACTTCGCCGATCAACTGTCGGCAATCTTTCGCTCTGACTTCGGTCTCGTCGTTTGCGCTACTGCCGTCATGGTGGTGCGCGCTAGACTGGCCATCCCTCCGGCGATCCAAATCTACAGAGCCACAGCGTGACCACGCTGGCCTGACGGCCAGGCCGTCAATCGACGGGCGCCTGGATCCGCGGCAGCGACTCTATGGTCCGTCGACTGGACGCCCAACGACGCCCTGCCCGGCATCCATGATTCTCGCTGGGAGGCGCACTGCTGGCTTTCAAAGCGTCGTCGCTAACCCAGCCTCAAACCCGTCGAAGCTCGTGCGCCCTACTTTGGACGTTCCCGGGGTGTGTAGCTATAGAACGCCAGACAACCGGCACCGTCCCTCTTTGTCTGGGTGGCGAGGTTCAGGGGCAGAATGACTGCACGTGGGTATCACGGTGAGACCGACCGAGATCCCAAAGAAGAGGGACGCCGCCACCTCTTTTAGGAAGTTCAAAGTGTCTACTCCCTCAGCCCTGCCCTTTCAGGGCCACTGTGTGTGTGTGTGTATGTATGTTGTATGTACGTACGACTCTGCCTTCTCCTTCCCCCCTCCCCATGTAGCTGTGCGCCCATACGCACTGACACCGCTGTACCTGTCCCACAATGGCGGGTAGTCAGGCCAGAACGATGCGGTATCCGAATGCGTCCTCGAGTGATGAGGGCGTCATTGACTCGATGGCAACCTCCTCCCTATCCGATCACTTTCCGGCATCGGTGCTGCCCGCATTCTCTGCTAGACGAAAGAAGGGCCCCCGATGCGTTGCCAAGGGCGATTTCACGTTGCCTTCACCGAGTTTGGACCGAGCCCAACGGCGTGGTCTCCCGATAGGAACAGCATGAGCGACAGGCCTTCGACCATGATACCATGCTCGGCGTGAGTGCCCGTGCAGCGAGCCGTTCGGCACTGTTCCAATGATGGACGGTACCTAAGGTTTACCGTTGCCCGCCGGCTCGTCGGTGGCCGATGGCGCAAGAAGCTTCGCCGACATCGAAGCGCCATCAGCGCGCTGCCCAGCCGTCTGCTATCGGCTTGCACCCGTTCTCTTCAGTGCAAGGTATCGTCGTTGTAGCATCTGGAGGAAATACGCTGGTGTGCTCATCACTTTGCCGCGCCGGCAATTGGACCGTCCAATGACCTTTGAGCAGTGCGAGCCAACGTCGGACAGGGAGGAGCCGTCCACTGGGGGGGATGGTACAGGAGCAGACGGAAGGCCTTGCTCACCGGAAATTTGCTTCCGAAGCCAATCGTCGCATCGCAGCATATTCGGCGGCTCGATCTGACTCTTTTGCCCTCGCCCTCGCCCTCGCCCTCGCCCTCGCCCTCGCCATCGCAAGGTGTGGCGGAGTCTGGAACCGCGGAGACTTTTCTTTTCTCTCCTCCTAAAATGCCGCTGCCGCTCTTCCGCCATCTGCGTATGCACGTATGTAGGTTGTGTCTCTACCTGCCGCCCGCTCCAACTCGCGAGGCCTTTCCCCGCGTCCGCTCGTTCCATGAGCCTGCTGCTGCATCTCTACCGGCGGGTCGATACGTACAAAGCAGCACGTACGCGTGCGACTGCACGCCGCTTGCGATGTAGAGCGGTGGCGGATGGCATGCTCTGCACATCGAGGGCCTCTGCATTCGGTCCGGCCACACCGATGCGGCACTGGTCATTGTCGATGATAAGGGCGCGCGCAGACCCGCGTAGCCGACTTGGGGCCCGTGGGTGCTTTTTCCCTCTTTGCCTCTTTGCCTTGGCGGGGAGACAGGCCCTTGATGGCCATGCGATTACTGGATGCTGCGGCTGCTTCTGCTCTTTGATGTTCGGCGAGGTGCCGTTCCTGACCCAGACGAGGGTGAAGGAGGGTGGCGGGAACGTGGCCTCGCTCTCGGGAGGCCGTTGTCCTGGACGACGTGTGCAGCATTTTGCGTGGGGTTGAAGACTGTCCTGAGAGAGGGGAGGGCGTGCGAGGATAGGATCCGTGACAATAATAGACTCCTAGGAGCAGGGGCAGGGGCAACCTGCGAGCAGTACGTCCGTATGTACGTACAAGTCAAGAGGATGACGCCGTCGGCCTCGTGTCGTTGCCACCTTGCTCGCCTCCCTGGCCCTGTCCTTCCCTGGCCCGTTCTGCCCTGAATCCGACCTCGTGCGCGGAATCGGCGAGCCGATGCCCATCCTGCACGACGGCGGCGAGCGGCGACCTGCACAGCCCCGCGCGAGCACCAACAAGTCGAGGCTCGAGGGTATGCTGTGGTGTGCTGCCGGGTACGGCGACCTTCCCTCCTTGCCCTTGCGTATCTGGTGCTCGAGGGACAGCATCGAGATACGGGCTCTGCGACCAGGAACGGGTAGGTGACTAGTGGCGCGCTAGCGCACAACGGCGATCCCCCTCTACACGTACGCTCTGCCGTCGTCGATGGCATCCGCGAACGTGGCAATGTCCTACGTTCGGGGCATCTCGGCAGCCATCGAGCGCGACTGAGCACAGAGGTCGGACCGAGGGCCCCCGAGGTTGGGGCTTGGGGCAAAGGGGTCGCGGCGACATCCGATCCAGACGGCCCTCTGCCGTCTGGCGATGGCGCGGCCATCCATCGACGACGAGGGCCGGCCGCGTTGGCCGCAACGACGACGGCTTCCTCTGCCTCGCTCGACGACGACGACTTGGCCGGTGCGACCAGACCTGGTACGTCTGCAGACGCACGATGCCCTGCCCTGTCGTGCCGCTTCGCTCCCACAGAAGACATCGCAAGCGAATGTTTCTGGTGGTCGATGGCGATGGCGAGGGCGCGGGCGCGGGCGCGGGCGGGCCGATGGTCAAGATTGCCGCGACCCCCGAATTGGCCGCGCGTGCGTTTCCCGCCTCCCGAAAACGCGAACGGGCTGCGGAACAGCCTGCAGGCCTGCAGAGCCCTGACTCGTTCGGTTGCTACGACGACGACTACTACGCCATTGTCGGATCCCCCCCCCCCCCTTTTGGGACGCCAACGTCGCATCAAGCAGCCTAGCACGAAGCCGGGCTACGCGCAGGAAGACAAGCAAAGCAAAGCAAAGCAAAGCAAGGCGAGCTCGTATCCTCGACACAGGTCTCGGAAGTCGGGCCGTCGGGGCAAACCATCCGGGACAAAAGTAAGCAAGCCTACCACCCTGCCCCTTCTTGGTCGGATCGGCCCGCCGCCGCCGCCGCCCCGCCCCGCCCCGTTCCGTTCGCCGCAGCGCCACTCTCGGTCGGCCGATTGGTTGGCAGGCCCCTCTCGGCCGTCGCGGCATCATCGACAATCCAACCATCCAGCCTTCTCACATCGCCGGTAGGCTTTCGGAGGAAAGCCGCAGCGTCGGTCACCGCCGCCATCGCTCCGCCGCCTGCTGCACACTACTCTAGGCGGCCACCCAGGTCACAAGTCAAGACGAGCCAAGTCAAGCCAAGCCGCACGGATACGCAAGCTAGCTAGGCTGCTTACGCCCGACTCCGGGCTAGCCAGCGCCGCCTTGTTGCGCAATCGCTGACCGACGTCGGAAAGCCTATTCCCCTGCCTCGATTCCGCACCGGCGTCCTCAGCTTGCTTGCTGGCTGCGAGCGGAGATCCGTCATCGTCCCGCGTCCTAGGGCCGGAGACGAGGTCGGAGGGCCGATCCCATCGTCACCTCGCCGAGGCGGCTTGGCCCAAGCAGCAGGCAACTCTGAGCCCCTCTCTCTCTCTC
>NW_006920890.1:100828-104266 GCF_000417875.1 Pseudozyma flocculosa PF-1
CTCTCTCTCTCTTTCGGGGCCTTAGATCCGGCCGCCTCAAAGCGGGAAGAGCATGCTTCTAACGCTGCGCAAGGTCAGGCCGCCCGCGTTGGCGCTGCCCCTATCCCGCTCGGGACCGCCATTGAATCGCAGCGGTAGCGAGGCTCGGCATTCGTCGTCGACGGCGGCGGCGGCGGCGGCGGCGGCGGTCCAAGCGGCCGATACAGGGGCCGCGCGAGCCCCCCTCGCACGCCTACCGATCCCTGCTCAGGCGGATCCCGGCATCAGTGCGGTTCAACCGGCCAGCATCGAAGAACCTTGGTCGCCTCTTGCGCAGCGAGGTCGAAGCGCAGATGGCATCGAGCCATCCTGCCGCCACCACCCCCCACATCCTCCTTCACCTCTCGCACCTCCAGCCGCACCAAGACGGCCACGGCCGGCGCGCAGACATGGACTAGCGAGCTCGAGGGCGCACGGCGTCGGACCTTGGCCCTACTGCTGGCGTCGTCGCATTCGCCGCGCAGGCTGCTACTGGGCTCGTGCCCGCCAACCACCGCGCCGAAAGCACAAGCAGAAGCCGCAGCCGCAGCCGCAGCAAATCATGACGGCGAGGGCGCTCGAGGGGCCCAGGCCAACAATGGCAGCGACGAAGGCGGCGTCGTGCGGCCGCACCTGGGTCGGCCACGGCAGACGCTCGCGCATCGGTTGATGGCCAACCTGGCCTCGCTGACCTACCACCACCTCTCGCCGCACACGCGCATGCAACCGCTTTCACGGCGGCGAGCGAGAGCCGAGCAGAAGCCGCGTCCGCTCAGCTCCTTGGCGCGCATGCTCAACAAGAATGACGGCGAGAGCAGCGCCATCGACGACGCCGCCACGGCCGCCAACGCCGCCACCGGCAGCCCGGGTGCAGTGGGAGCCGCGCCCAACTCGAGCAGCGCAGCCACCGACTGGTTGGCGGCCGAGGCTGATGTGGCGGGCATCATCAACGCCACCGCCGACCGACTTGAGATCTTGCGCATCCCGCCTAAACCCGTCCTGGGTCCGCTCGGCGGCAGGCTGCGCACCTGGGACGCGCAGAACCCGGACAAGTTTCGCTACGCCCCGCAAGAGGCTGCCTCCTCTGTCGGCGTCGGCGGCGGCGGCGGTTCGTCAACCACGTCGTCTTCGATCGCCGAGAGGGACATCGAGGTGCTCCAACGCGGCCTGAGCGACCTCAAGGCGCGCAAGGAGGCGCTGCTGCAATCATCGAGCTCCAGAGCGGCCGTTGTGGACCGCAAGACGGCGTCGGAGCTCAAGCAGATCGACAAGCAGGCTGCCAAGATGGAGCGCGAGGTCAAGGAGCTCGAGCACAAGATGCGCGTCCGCTCCAAAAACGCCACGCGCCAGGACCGCGCGCAACGGATCCAGTCGATCGCCATCGATCTACTCGCCGACGTCGTCAATCGAGCCCAGACCAACGAGAAGATCTGGATCGGCAAGAGCCGCTGGGAAATTCGCAGGCGCGGTGGATGGTTACCGCCGTGACGGGCGGTCGCGGTCGCAATTCCGCGAGCAGACGGAGACCTGGCTGGCTAGCTGTGGCAACCGAGGGATCGGCATTAGGGCTCTGGGCCGGTGGAAGTGAGACGGAACTCGTACAGCTAGGCGAGGTCGGAGAGATTAGCGGGACAGATCGAACCGTGCCGAGTGCCTCTGTGGTGATTACAGTGCGTGGAGGCCATGGCCGCCGCTGGGCGGAGGCCGGTCTGCGGCACGTTTCGTTGATTAAAAGATTCGAGGCGCCGAGAGCTTGATGATGCGATCAAAAGTCGAAATGGGCGGCAGGACAACCTTGTTGTTGGCGCCGTCGCCGTTGCCGCTAGCGGTGGTGCTGCTGCTCCTGGCGCTGGAAGGCCGTTGGGCACGCGGATCGGGGTGGAGCAGCGATCGAGGCGGCGACGCCGGCGACGTCGGGATCGAGAGCGCCGGGATGGACCAGAGCTTGGGGCTCGGCTGCGAGAGCGGCGGCAGCCTCATGTTGGCCACCGTCTCCGGGCTCGGCTTGGACGCGACCGGCCGGAGCGACGAGAGCGGGGGCAGCTGTCGGAAGGGCTCGCGGGCGATCTTTTCGCCAAGCTGCTGCGCCTTCTTCCACGACGAGTGGCCGTCGACCTCGCCCGCGGCGCGATCCAGCATGGATGCCGAGAGGGATCGGTAAGGGTGGTGACGGGCTGCCGTGCTGCGAGGCGAATGCCGCAGCTCCACGTTTTCCCTCGTCACGCCGCTCGCGTCCGGCGGCGTATCGACGGGCCGAGCGCCCACGTAGCTGCTGCGATGACGGTCGAAACTTGCGACGTTCCGCGTCGTCGCCATCGCCGTTGCCGTCATCGTTGCGGTCATCGCCAGCGTTGGTGCCGCCACGTCTCCCCATCCTTGCCTCGTTCTGACGATGCGGTGCGGCGGCCGCTCCATGGCGAAGCGTGCCTTGCCGTAGACGGGCGCCCTCTGATCCGGGTAGCGGCACTGGTGCTGGTTGTTCTTGCAGCGGGTGCAGATGGGCTTGGCCTCGTCGCACTTCTTCTTTTGGGCGCGGCACGTCAGGCAACCGGTGCGGGAGCGGGTGAAGCCGGACTTGTTGATGCGGGAGCGGGCGTCCCTCGACTGCGGTCGACCGAGCCCGAACTCGAGGCCGAGTCCGGTCTCGGCGTCGTCGGTGGCCCTGTCCGCGTGGTGCAGGTCCTGTTGCGGTGCAACGAATGAGAAGGTGCTGCTGCTCGTCGATGTGGCGGGCGAGGTGCATGCCGAGGGGCTTGGCCGATGGCCTTGCTGCTGATGATGATGATGATGGCCTTGGTGGCAATGGCGATGTCGGTGCTCCTGCCACTGCTCTGGCTGGTGGTGGTGTCGCTGCTGATATTGTGGACGTTGTCGTATCTCCTCCTGCTGCTGCTGCTGATGCTGCTGCTGCTGCTCTTGCTGTCGTCGTTGTTGTTGTTGCTGGTGGTGGTGGTGGTGTTGCTCGGGGTGTTGTCTGGTTTGTTGCTGCTGCTGCTGACTGGCCTGATTCCACCGAGCGATGTCGAGATGGTGTATCGACGACGCGGCGCGACCCGTCGTGGCCCGGTGGGAGGAGGCGAGCGGAGGCAGCCTAGGTGCGGCCGGCTGGACCGCCATGTGGGACGATGCGACCGTCGAGGAAGAGGCAGCGGGCCTGTAGAGCTCTTGGATCATCATCATGGGGCCGTTCGAGATCGTCTTGATGGTGCGAGAGCGGGGAAGCAGAGGCGGGCCGAATCCGATCGCGTGGTCCCGCTATTGGGCCAGTGGAGGTGTGGGCGCGTTAGATTGTTGACGCTGTTGTTGTGGGGCCTGGATCTGTACCGTCGGTCAATGCGACGAGGCAGAGCGGCTATGGATCTGGAGTGGAGGGGGGGGGGGGGGGGGGCGGGGAGGTGGAGAGGTGCGGCGCGAAGAGGG
>NW_006920890.1:104686-112267 GCF_000417875.1 Pseudozyma flocculosa PF-1
CGCAGGTATCGCCAGGGGGAAGCCCGTCGCCGGTCGCGGCCGCTCCGTGTGCCCGGCTCGCGCGCAGCGAGGGTGGAGGAGTGCGACGACCTCGGGGCAGGGCGCTAGCCGTTGGTGGGCGGGCGAACGGGCGGGAGGGCGGGCGGGCGCGGTCAGCGAGGAAATAGGCTTATGAGGCCCGTATCGGATGTGCGCGGGGCGAAGGGATGGGGCTGGCCGCGGGTTCGGAGGTGGGCCGTGAGGATCGCGATGGGGGATGGGGGGAAGGGGGAGGTGGCTGAAAGGCGCAAGAGTGAGAGCGCGAGAGGGAGAGGGAGAGGGAGAGGGAGAGGGGGCGAGGGGGAGGAGGAGGAGGAGAGAAAGAAAGAGAGGCAGAGCCACAGACAGAGACAGGTGGGTGACGCGCCCAAGCGCCCGCTGACGCTTTGGGTCGGAGCCAGCCCGGCGGTGCCGCCTCGCCGTCACCATAAATTACCCTACGCTCGCCGTGCCAAGCAAAGGAAAAACCCAGCCCGCCGCCACCACCCCTCTCTCTCTGTTTGCACACTCGCCTCGAGATTGCCGCGCCCCGGATATGTAGATCCACGCACCAGTCCAGCCTTGTGAGCCTGAACGAGGAAGGGAGGGGACGGCTGGTTGAGCCAATGAGGCGAGTGGATGGGCATGGGGGGCAACGGCAGATGAAGATGGGCAAGCTCACAGCGCAGACCACGTACGAGGGGACGACGACGCGCGACCTCGGGGCGAGCTTGCTTCGGGGCATCGCTCCATTGTCGTCCTCGACGCGCAGTAGAAGGGGGCGACGGACAGGCAGAGCCTAGCGACGACGGAAAGGGGCGTCTGGGACGTCTGCCTGCGTCCCGCCCTTGGCGGCGGCGGCGGCGACGGCGCGGCGGCAGCTGCCGACGCCTGACTGCGCTACCAGGTGGCGCTGCTGGTGGTGGTGGCTGTGGCGTCGTGCCTCTTTCGAGCGCTACAGACCACGACGACGACGAAGACGGCGTGGGCAGGCTCCACCCCTTTCCCCCGTTTCGACCCTTGTTTCCCCCTCGTCGTGTCCGTTGCTTTGAGCTTAAGACGAGCAGGGCAGAGAGAGCCTGGACCGCGCACTCCCCCCTCCCTCCCCTCCAAGGTTCGCTCCGTCGGCATGGTCTTACACAGATCGGACGCAGACGCCGGGCAAAGCTCAAGCTTGGGCTCGGCTTGGTTCGACTGTCCGTCCCAGCATGACTCTGACCGAACCGCCCACCAGCAATTTGTCCTCTTCCTTGACCGTGGGCAGAGTTTTCGGAGACCAACGCGGCGCTCGCAGGGAGGGAGAGCGAGAATGGAGCGTCGACCAAAGGCAACTCTCCGAGCCGCCTGCTTCAGAGTGCGCAAGGGGGGCAACGACCGTCCGCGTCCGTCCGTCCGTCCGGCGGACAAAGGACGGGCGGCGGCATCGCTTCATATCGCGCCTCGGAACCCGCCGTCGGCTCCGAGTCGACGGATACATGAACGGGCGCACTGGTCTCGCCGCAATCCAGCCACCGTCCGACGTCCGACGGGGGACAATGGAGCGACAATGCGTCGCCACGTACGTCGATGACCTGACTGGCGCTGGTACATGGCTGTCGCTCGGCCAATCTGCCTGCAGCCCGACGACAGCCTCGCGCCAAGGACAAGCGTCCGCCTCGTCGTGCGAACCGGCACCGGTCGCGCTCGGCCCGACGACACATATCGCAGGGCGCGAACAATGGCCCGTGGAACCGACCGTGTACCGAAACCTCGACGGATCCTTGCCGAGCCTCGTCATCGAGGTACAGCGGTCCCGTACTGTAGCATAGAGCATCCTGACTTTGCCGTCGTGGCAGGCAGCCGCAAGGGCTGTGCAGCTGCCCAAGTCCCGAAGACACGGCTCAACCCGACCGACGAGGTCGATGCCATCGAGGTGGGCACGGGTGCTTCGCGTGGACAAGGTATCCTGCCCTCCCCACGTCGAGGAGTCATTTGGTCGCTGCTCGACGAGTCAGACGAGGGGTTAAGCTCGTAAGCTCGACCACGCCCTCGACGGCTTGGCGAGCTGCTGCCCGTTTATCCGGGCGCTCGTATCCGGAGGTGCACAGGTCGGTGTGGGCAGTTCCGTCGCCATTCCATCTCATAAACGTTCTGCGGCCAGGGGCAATGCTGGTCGGGGGAATTCGACGCCGCTGCTCATGGCGGTCTGGGGGCCAACGCTGACAATGGAACGAGATGCGCCGCAGGTGGTGATGCAGGCGCATGTCTTCAGGCGAGCGGGCGGAAGAGGCGGAGAGGAGGCGCGCGAGGAGAGCTGAGCAGTCAGAGATAGACGCCCGGTTGCGCGCTTTCGAGGCGGTAGACGCTAGTCCGGGCGGTGAGCGGAGGCACCATCGGCAAGCCGCACAGCGACCCCGTCGCACCCGCCCCGTCGTCGTCGTCGTCGTCGTCGTCGTCATCCGCGCTGTAGATGGTCCCGCGGCCTTGAAAGGCAGGATGAGGCTGGGTCCAGTCGTCGACCTCCGCAGACAGGACGGCGTTGCGCAGACCGCACATGGTATCCTCGACAACCTTTCGCCTCTTTCTCTCTTCCCGATCAGCCTGAGAGAGGCCCAGCGAAGTCGAGGCGGCGGGGCGATGCGACGACCAGGGCCGTATCGTGCTTTTCCACTTTCTCGCGCCCGGTCCATGGGTGGCGGGTACTCCGTCTACGTCGCGCGCCGTTGTTGAAGTGTCGAGCCGTTGCGATCGAGCGTTGCGCCGCTGGACGGCTCTCAATTCCGCCTTTTTCCGCATTGCCAGGCTCTCCCGCGGCGGTGGCAGGGGTCGTTTGGGTCCTCCGCGTAGGTGATACTTGGGCGTCGAGACTGTGGCCCGCACCCGGCCAAAGGCGTCGTAAAGATGGATCGTTGACTCGTCGGCTTCCCGGTCGTCGCTCTCGTCGGCACGGTCGCTGCCCTGCCGATCGGCCGATGCCGATGCCGATGGCGATGCAGAGCCTCGGTAGCTGTGGCCGTACCAGCCGTGGAAGGCTCGCAGGCCGAGGAACGTCGCCAGGACGCCTTGGGTCGCAGCGCTCGAGCGTGCCATGGCCTCGATATCGGGCTCGATGAGGTAGGCCGGCACCGGCATCGTCTCGCCCTTCCAGGTGCGCAGGACCAGCGGCGGCGGGGACGGCGGACCGTCACCGTCGTCGCCCACCTCGGCCTCGTCGTCCTGGCCTCGGCTCTCGCCGACCGTCTCGGTCCCTCCGTCGGTGGTGCTTGCGCCCGTGCCGGTGAGGTAGGACGACGAGGTGTTGATCGACAGCGAGGCGTCCGCCGCCGTAGGCCGGGTCTGAGCAAAGGCGACGCCACGCTCGTCGATCCCCATGCCGATGTTTGTCGGCGTCTCGAACGCCGGCGGTGGGCCGTGCCCTTGGCCTTGTCCCTGGGCGAAAGCAGGGGGAGCCGGTGGAAAGAACGTGACCCTTCTCCGCTGGACAGCCGCATCGTTTCCTTCGTCGCCGGCCGGTATGGCATCTTCTCGACGTTGGAAGCCAAAGGGGCTACTGGCCAGCTCGGCTCGCTGGGCCCGCCGCTCCTCGGCCTGCGCTGCCGCATCGAGGGAAGGAAGCCCATAGCCATGGCCGAGCATTCCAGGCCCTCTACCGCGGCCGAACCACGAGGAGCCATCGAAGGAAGATTCGGGCGTCGAGGCATACTGCTCGCGCGGATTAGCCGCGGCTACGGGTCGTCGAGGAGCGGCGGGCGGCGGCGGGAGTGCTGGAAGCTGCTGCGGCTGTGGCATTGCCGGTGGACCCCTGGCACCCGCCGTCGTCGAGGCAGTGGTGTGGACCGGAAACGACGTGGGCGCCGAAGGTGTAGTCAGGAGGGTGATGCCCTGCTGCCTCGGCCCCACGTGGCCCACCCCGGGTGCAGAGAACGGCGACGAGGAAGACGAGAACGACGAGGGCGGGATTCCGTACCGCGAAGGTCCCGCTTGCGCCGGGACATGGCCGACGGGAGCACGCTGGAGGTAGGAAGACGGGCCGGCCAGCATGCCTTCGGGCGTCGTGAAGGGATCGAGCAGGCGGGGGGCCACCCGGGGTGGCGCCACCGGCGATGCGTGTGACGAGGTGCGCGGAGGCGCGGCGGGAAAGAGGAAGCCCGGCTGCGGCCGCCTCGCCACGGCGATCGAGTCGGCCGACGACGACGTGTCGATGACAATGTCGCTGATGGACTGAGACATGGTCGACGTCGAGTCGGCCGCCTCGTATGACGATGGCGTCGTTGGCGGCATGGGCGGGTAGGGTGAGGGCAAGTCGGGGCGGATGGTGGAAGAAAGGAGAGATCTGGAGAACAACAACAGCCGCCGCCTGCAGCCCGACCGCGCCGCGCCGCTCTGGACCCTGAACACCCTTCTCGTCGTTGAAATCACGCACGCGCACACCTTCGCCCACGTCAAGAGACAGCAAGCAAGCAAACGTCAGAAGCAAGGCCACCGTTGCTGTCAGCGCACGATAGGGCTCGAGCAGCGCGTCCACAGAGGCCCGAGAGGCTGGTCATTGATGGGCAGGGCCAAGAGGGATAGGAACCAGGGCTCCTTGCCAGAGCGGGAGACCACGGTGGCCAGACCAGCTCGGCACTACCATGCTGTGACTTGCAGCCTCGACCATCCTTCTACTCGCAGGCCTTACCACCAACCAAACTCCAGCGGGACAGAGGGCATCGGCGTTCTCGCCTTGTTCCTCAAGCCCAAGTAGCAAGCAGCTGGGACCATCAGGTGGCCTCGTCGACGCCGAGCTTCCGGAGCACCTCGTCGGCGAGCTTCATGCCCTCCTGGATCCCTTGGTCCTCCGCTTCGTCCGCTTCGTCGGCGGCCAGCGCCTTGCGGATCTCATCCATGGCCGAATTCCATCGCACGTTGGCCGTGTCGGTGATGTAGGTGCCTGCCGGACCCTCGACCATCTTCTTCGATGGACCGCCCGAGCCAGGCGGGGCCTGGCCTTCCACCTCGGCCGTCGGCGCATCTTCACCCGCAGCGGCGCCGGCGCCGTTTTCGGCAAAGGCCTCGGCGAGCCCCCAGCGCTTGAGCGTGCCTTCGCCCAGCGTATCTCCGCGGTGGTTCTTGATCGACGACATCTTGTTCAGCCGTCGGCTCGCCGGAGAGCCCTGCTGGACAAACTTGGCAAAGTCGCGCTCGCCCGGCAGCTTGCCCATCACCGAGACCTGCCGCCCGAGCTGCGCATCCGATGCAGCGGCCGGCTCTGTGGCCAGCGACGGGGCCGCCTCCGATGCTGCTGGACAGCCTTCGATCGTGTCCGTAGCATCGGGCGAGGTCGCGGAGGGCGCCATAGCCACCACCTCTGCCGCCGCTGGCGCTGGAGAAGAGGCCTGGTGCCGCGCCTCAAATTCGAGCTCGGGCAGCGCCTTTGGCACAGGCTTGCGGCGCCTCGCGCCAGCCGCTGCATTCATTGCGAGGCCAGGCTGGCCTGGCGAGGCGGACGAGGCCAGCACGCCGAGGGGCGAGCTCGGTCGCGATCCGGATGGTGTCGTCGTCGATCCTGCTAGCGGAGATCTGGGCCGGAACGAGTCTATCGTCGGCGTCTGGGGCCGAGAGGATGCGGTGGAGGGGCTGGCAACTCCATCAAAGCCGTGCTCCGAAGCCGACTCGCCCTGGATCGAGCTCGCTCGCGCCGGAGCTACCGGCAGCGGCCGCGACCGAGGCGAAGGCGATGCAACTCGAGCCTCGACACTCGGTGCGACTGCGGCGGCGGCCGGAGATGGTTCGGCCGCCGTGGAAGGGGTCGGATCGTCGAGCCTGAGTGCTGCGGCCACCTCGGACAGCTGCAGCTGAAGCGCCTCGGACGCTGCGCTGGAGACGGCCGAGCCGTACGACGCCGCTCCGATGTGGCCAGTGTGCTGCGCAGATTCGATTCGACCAGGCATCGGCGACATCAGCAACGATCGTCTCCGCGCGTTCGGACCTCGTTGCCCTGCGGCGATCTCACTACTACTCACCTGGAAGTTGGTTGGTTTGCCAATCATGCTCTTGACGACGACGCGCTTGCGTGCGGGCCCTCCGGGAGAGGGACTGCCCAGCGCCGCCGCGACTGCACCCTTCGACGGACTGGAAGGTGACGATCGGTTGGGCTGGTCGGAAGAGATCGCAGAGTGCCCGGGAAGGGACTGATACCTCTCTCTCCCGGGGCTCTGCGGGCCTGGCAGGCTCTGAGACGGCGGCAACCGTGGTGATGTCGCTGTCGTCCCGGTATCAGCGCCTCCGCTTCTGCCTCTGCTACTGCTGCCGAAGTCGAGATCGGAACTGGTGGGTGGCAGGTCCGACGAGCTGACGGGTGGCGCCCGCCGGGCCAAGGCGCTGTTGGCGCCGGAGCTGGAGCTGCGGTTGAGGCTGAGAGAGCGCCTGACTTTGCTCGCTGGAGGACGGGCGGTTGGCGGAGGTGGCGACGTCGTAGCGGCAGCGCTCCCGAAGCGGTCCCTCGCCTCGTCGCCGTCGTCTTGTTGAGCGTGGAGTGGCAAGGCTCCCAGCTCATGGGCCGACGCCGACGAGGCAGGCGTCTGTGCAAAGGCGTCACGGGCCTGGAGTCGGTTGAAGGCGGCGTTGGGCCCGCGGGCGTTGCGGGGCAGCGAGTCGAGGGCCGCCGTCGAGCGGCATCCGGCGAGCAACCCGCCGGAGCGCTTGGCCTTCCTGTGCTTGGATGGCGGCGATACCGAGACGACCATGCTGGGGGCGATCCTGGGGCGGATGGGTCCGGGTCAGTCGAGGCGTCGTATGGAGCAGAGGGCAAGCGGGCCAGGCGCAGTGCGGGAGAGAAAAGGCAGAGACCGGTGCGCGGATGGTTTTGGATTAAGGGCACCTGGTGGGAATGGTCGTGGTCGTGGTGTCGTGGCCGGTGTCGGTGTTGGTGTTGGTGTTGGTGTTGGTGTTGGTTGAGTCGGGGATGGCGGCGCAGCGCGGTGCCGTGCCGTGCTGGCCTGGCCTTGCCACAGTGTGGCTGCCCCGCAACGCCAGCAGCCACGCCAGTCCAAGCAAGCAAGGCAGGGTCCACAGCCACAGCCTTTTCTAGCCTCGGCATCGTCGAAATAAACACGGCGCGCCAGCGGCGCCTCTTCTGGGTTCTGGTTGCAGGTTTGCAAAAACGGCGGCGACGATAATCTATCTACACACACAATAGGGCCAGTCGGGGCAAACGACGGCGACGAATAACGAGGTCTTGGAGTACGTGTAATGCGAAGGCGGCAGAGGTGAGGGGGGGACAGGGATGCTTTTTTGTGGGGCGAGGGTCTTGGCCCTTCCTTAGGCTGGCGGAGGGCCCGTCTCGTCGTTGGGCGTGCTCTTGAGGGATCCAGAGGGCGTCGAGCTCGTGTCGAGGGCGCTGCCGCTCGTCGCCGCCTCAATGACGCTGCTCGGCACGCTGACGCCCAGCAGCGTGTCGCGCGCGGTGCGGAAGGCATCGCTCTCGGCGCCCGCCGCCGCCGCCTGGTGCTGGGCACCCGTGGGGTTGCCAGGCGCACCAAAGGGCGAAGGGCCGAGGCCAAAGCCCTGGGGCGTGCCAAGGCCGTTGCTCGATCCACCGGGACT
>NW_006920890.1:112709-129414 GCF_000417875.1 Pseudozyma flocculosa PF-1
AGCTCCCAGGCTGGAGCGAGCAGCCACGCCACCGTCAGCGGTCGTGGCCCCGGATCGCACACCGGGCGCGTCGCCGGCGGCCTGGAGCGTTGGAGTGCCCGCCTTTTCGCGCAGGCGCGCCATGGCGTTGGCGGCAGCGCTGCGCTCGGCCGTCATGCTGAGGCTGCGCTTGGCGTTGGGGTCCTTTGCCAGCGCGGCGCCCTTGACGCTGAGGCGCGCGATCGTCTTGGCGAGCTCCTCGGCGCTGGCCGAGGCGAGCGCATCGTGGGCGGACAGGCTGCCCATGCCCGCAGCCTCCTGGGCATGGTCGCTCTCGCGCCGCTCGCCGGGGCCGCCTGGCATGGGGCTGCCGGCCGGCGAGTTGGTCGAGGCGCGTCGAGCCAGCAGCGCAGACGAAGGACCGCTGCCCGAGACGAATGGGAAGGGGTAGCCGTCGGCGGCAGGCGGCGTGACGGTGCCCGGCGTCGCGTCCGAGGCACGGCGAAGGCCGCCAAAGTCTCCCTCGGATCGGTCTCCGGTCCCGCTAGCGGCGGCAGGGGGCAGTCGACGCGGGCCGGCTCCTGGCGTGCGGGCAATGTCGGCACGTGTGGCCTGGTCCGGGACGTGGCTGATCGAGTCGGACCCGCCGGCGTCGACGCGCGAACGCAGAGGGCCGATCGGCTGGCGGTCCGACGGCCGTCGATGGGTGCTGTAATCCTGCGACCAGTGCGGCGTCGGCGGCTGCTGCTGGAGCTGCTGCTGCTGCTGCTGCTGGTGTAGCTGCTGCTGCTGGTGTTGCAGCTGCTGCTGCTGCTGGTGCTGCTGGTGTTGGTGCTGCAGGTGGTCGTGCGGCAGGCTGGCCTGCGCGGCCGGAAGCTGCATGCCGGCGCCGTGCATGGGAAACATGGGGTTGTAGTCTGCCAGGCCCATGGACCCGTTGAAGCCTTGTGCCTGGGCCGGTCCGCCCGGGGCGACGCTGTTGTTGCCGGCAGCAACAGGAGCAGGGGGCGGCGGAGCGGCGTGGGGCGTGCCCAGCGGCGGACTAAAGGGTCCCAGGCCCGGGCTGAGGAACTGCGGGTACAGCGGTGGCGTCTCGGGGATGGCCTGGAAGGTGAAGCCGGGCATGCCGGGCGTCATGGGCACACTCATCCGCGCGTGCATCGGGCTCATCTGGCCGGGGGCGATGCCGTGGAAGCCTTGCGGCGGCAGCTGGATGCGGCCCGGGTGCGCGCCGCTTCCTTCCATCGAGCCTGCGCCGGCTGGTGCCGGTGGCAACGGCGACGTCAGACCGGGCGACATCAGGTCCGACGGCAGGAAGGCGGCCGGGTTGCCCAGCGGGCCGTTGAGCGACAGGGAATGCGAGTGCGAGTGTGACGAGCCGTGCGATGCGGACGAGGCGTGGTGCAGCAGGTCGCGCGCAGCCTCGTCCTGCTCTCGCATCGTTGCGAAGCCGGCGTGGTCGAACCGCGTGTGCGACTGCTGCTGCTGTCGCGACTGCTGCGACTGTTGCTGAGGCTGGCCGAACTGCAAAAAGGCAGCGAGGGGTCCTGTTGGACCTGACCGTAGGCCTGTTGCTGCGCCTGAGCGGCCTGCTGCTGCTGCTGCTGCTGCTGCTGCTGCTGCTGGAAAGGAGGCTGTCGCTGCTGCTGGTGCGGGCTGGATCTGATGCTGAAGCCGCCACTGCTGCGGGTCCTCTTGCTGCAGGTGGTGAAGTTGCTGGGACGCCTGCTGCGGCCGCTGCTGCACCTGGTATTGTGGCTGCTGCTGCTGCTGCTGCTGCTGCTGCTGCTGTTGGGTCTGTGCTGCTTGCAGGCGTGAATCGTAGCCACCTGCGCCGCCTGCGGGTCCGCCAAGCCCCACGCCTGTCCTCTGCGCCTGCCCGTACCCGGCCATGGCCTGCTGCTGGTGCTGCTGCTGCCGGCCGCCATGCTGGCCCAAGCCCGCACCTGGAACACCAGATCCAAGCGCCGAGAAGGACTGGGTCTGCATCGAGCCATAGCCGGGTGCCCCCCCACCGCCACCGTTCGCGGCGAGCGGAGCCATCGGGCCGGGCTGACGGCCATGCTGCATCGCGCCGCCCGAGTGCGAGTGCGAGTGCGGCTGGGATGGGTAGCCCTGCATGCGGCTGCTGTGCGACACGTGCGACGGCGGCTGGGCGGCAGCAAACGCACCCGTGTACTGCGACGGCGCACCCGGCGTGCCGACCGCCGGCCCGTTCTGCGCGGCGAAGCGGTCAAAGTGCACCTTGAGCGTGCGCCCGCTGTACTCGAAGCCGTGGTAGAGGCGCACCGCATTCTGCGCATCCTCCTGCGTGGCAAACAGGACGGTGCCGAAGCCGCGGCTGCGACCCTCGGGCCCGATGGCGACGTCGGCGCGCTGGATGTTGCCGGCGGCGCGGAAGAGGTCCTTGAGGTCCTGCCACTGGCAGTGGAAGGGCAGGTTGCCGACGAAGAGCACGCGACCGGCGTACGACGTCGTCGCCACGCCGGGGGGCACGCCCTGCGCAAACGGCTGCGCCTGGACGCCGTAGCCGCCGCCAGAGGCCATCGAGCCGGGCCCCGCCGGCCAGGGCGCCATCGCCGCGGCGCCGGGGATGCCGGTGGGCACCGACGAGCCTCCGGGATTCGAACTGTAGCCGATGCCGGCGGCAGCTTCGGGCGTCGCGGACCAGGCAGCACTGCCGCCGTTGCCCTGGGTCGCGTAGGCAGCCGGATCGGCGGCGCCGGAGCCGTGCACCGAGGATGACAGCGGTCGCTGGCCATGTCCAGATCCGCCGTTGCCAGCGCCGCCGCCAAACTGGCGGAGGGCTGCACCCTGGTCGCCGCTTGGCTGCTGCTGCTGCGCTTGCGCCTGCTGCTGCAACACGGCAGCGCTTCGCATCTGGCCCTGCATGAAGCCGCGCTCAAAGTCGGACAGGCCGCTGAGGTCGTCGTTGCTGGCGGGGCCGCCGAGCGACGAGAAGCTCGAGCTGCGGCCCCCCGTGATCGTGGTCTGGGAGGCGGTGAGGGACGAGGCCGGCGACAAGGCTGGCGAGGATCCCGAGGCGAGCGTGCCCGCCGGGCTGTTGAGTCCATGGGACCCCAGCTGCTGCGGGATGTTGAGGAAGCTGCTAGAGGCCGAGCCGCCGTGGTGAGGCGAGGGCGAGATGACGCCGACGGCCGAGTTGGGCTGGCTGAAGGTGGCGGCACTGCCGGCGACACCGACGAGGGCGCCGCTGCGGTCGATGCGCACCTCGAGCGTCCGCCCCTGCCAGGTGAAGCCATCGAGCATCTCAGACGCCTTGACGGCGTCCTCCTCGGTGGCCATCAGCACGCTGCCGTAGCCGCGGCTACGGTTGTCGGGACTCAGCGATACGTCCGCCCGCAGCACCGTGCCTGCCTTGCGGAACAGGTCCTTGAGATCCTGCCACCGCACGCGGTAGGGAAGGTTCGAGACCAACAGCTGGGTCCGTGGATCCGACGCTGACAGCGGGCCTGTCGTCGGCGGTGGCGCCGGAAGGGCCTGCGCATGGTGGCCGTGCTGCTGCTGGGAGCCGTACATCGACGGCGATGGCGAGCTCTGGTGCTGGGGCTGTGACTGCGGCTGTCCCGGGAACGAAGACTGTCGCGAGTCTGGCGCCAGCAGATGCGGTCCGCCGTCGAGCGAATGGCCCGAGTCGACCGAGGCCGGCCCGTCCGACAGCGAGTGCCGGGCAAACTGCGGTCGACCAGACGACGGAGCCGAGTCAGAGCTCATATTCGAGGCCGGCGAAGCGGCCGACAGATTGATGCTGGTCGGAGCAGCGGGCTTCCGGTGCTGCTGCTGCTGCTGCTGCTGATGCTGCTGCTGATGCTGATGACCGGAATGAGGCGAGGCTAGGCCCAAGGGCGAGCGGGCGGTTGCTGCGCCAGGCCCGAGATTGACTGCGCCCACGCCGTTGGTAGCCAGGTGGATGGCGGCCTCGACGGGATCCTCCATGTCCCGAGACCGGCTGCCGTAGGACGGCGGCAGCCCGAAACTCGTCGCGGACGAGCCAAGCGGCGACTGCGATTGCCTGCCGTATGCGGCCTGCTGATTGGCGCTTGAGCCGATGCCGCCACCCTGCCCTGCCGTCGCTCCGCGACCCCCGTTGCTGCTGTGGCGCGAGTGGTCGCTCGCAGTCCTGACCCGATCGCTGAATGCGACCACGTTGTTCGGCTGCCCAGCTCCGCCCGCGCCCACAACCGATGCGAGGCCGCCCATCGAAGTAAACGAGCCGGCTCGGCTGCCACTGCTGTTGCTCGATCGGCTCAACCCAACGAGCGAGGCGAATCCCTTGTTGCCGACGGCGGCGGCGTTGCTGTTGCCGAGGTGCAGGGGAGCGGCTGCGCTGGCATTGTTCGAGGCCGGCGACGATAGGAAGCTCGAGGCGGAACTGCCAGTGAACGAAGAGGCGACACCGTTGTGGATGCTGTTGCTGGCGGGCGAGCCCGGGCCGTTGGTCGATGAGCTGTTTGACCGTAGAGGGCCAAGGCTGCCGGAGCCAGAGCCAGAGCCAGGTGCGCCTTTGGCCAGCCGGTCGTATTCGTAGCTTCCGCCGCCGTGCACGGAGCCATGCGAGTTGGACTGCTCAAAGTTGAGCGGGCTGACGCTGCCCGAGGCCGGGTTCGTGTGTTGGTAGGCGGAGCTGGGGGAGGTAGCTGCACGCAGCGACGGCGAATCGCGGTGCGGGGGCGCTCCGAACGCACCGCCGCCGTGCTGCTCTGGGCCCGCAAAGAATGGGCTGCCGCCCGACTGCGGCCCGTAGCCCATCTTGGCCTATTCGGTTACCTCGCGCGCGAGACAAGGAGCTCTCGGCGGCACGAGGACAGGACCCTCGCTAGTGGCGAGCAGCGAGCCTTGGCCCCGGCCTGCGTTTCGAAGGTAAGGCGGGTGGGGTGGATCGGAAGAAGAGAGCGTGTCTCGCTCGTCCTCGGGCCTGCGCTAGTTGGCGAGGGACGCAGAATCTCCTGGCCTTGAGATTGGTGAGATCTTCCGAGGCAGAGTCTGCGGCGTGGGTCGCGAGCGAGATGGGTCGGCAAGGGTGGACACGCAAGGCTGGAGTCGGCTAACGCGTGCTGCAGAGGCGGCTCGAAGCAAGCCAGAGAGTGGAGGATGGGCAGGGTGGCTCGTACGTGCAGGGAACGAGCCCTTCGCGAGAGTTAGGCCAAGGGGTTGGACAAGGCTAGTGGTGGCAGCGGGTCCACGAAACGTCCTTGCCAATTGTGCTGTCGGAGGGGTCGAGAGGCAGGGCAGACTAGACAGCCAGAATCGCGCAGAAAGGAGCCGAGGGCGAAGCGGACGAAGCGTGCCGGGTGGCCAAGGCAGCCTGATGGCCAGGTCGATGCGGTGGTGGTCGAAAGGTGACGGAGATCCGAGATAATCGGCACGCCTGGCAGCTCGCTCGAGGCGCGACCGGTGCGGTATGGAGAGGTGAGAGTGTAGACGGGGCAAGGCTGGCGGAGAGACGAGGCTTGTGAACGCGTCTCGGGCGCCAAGTAGGCCAGAGATGTCGAGGCAGAGACAGGCCCGCGGTGACTTCCAGGCGAATCTGGACGAGCTCGGTCGACCCGGCCCGTGTGTGCAGGCAGGAGAACGTCGATGAATTTGTGGTGGCGAAGAGAGAGCAGGGGGCGTTTCGTGCTGTGTGTGTGCGCGTGTGTGTGTGTGTGTGTGTGTGTGTGTGTGTGTGTGTGTGTCAACCCTTTGCGTGCAGCTGGAGGCGATGAGGTCCAAAACCCGATTCCCAAAGAAATAGACAGGTGAGAAAGAGAGCGAGCGCCGCGGGCAATGTGCAGGAGAAGAGCGGAGGGAAGGGGGGTTAAGGGGGAGGTGGGAAGCGGCGAAACAACGACGACAGCGACGACGACAGCGACAAGGTGGGTGGGTGGTGGAAGCGGGGGTGGTGGTGGTGGTAGTGAAGGTGGTGGAAAGCCGAGGCGGCGCCGGCCGTGACGACGGCCAGGCGGGGCAGGCAGAGAGTAGTGCGGCGGGGCGAGCGAGGGCCTGGCCATGCGATCGGGCGCGAGCCAGGCAGGCCCGCCAGGCGAGGCAGGCGAAGTGAGGTGAGGCCTGGCCATCTCCTGGCCTCACGCCTCATTTTTGCGCCTGGCAGCAGGTGGCAGGACCGCCTCAGTCCAGGTGCTGTCCAGGTGCTGCCACCTAGGCCCTCCTGGCCGACGCGCCTGTACAGCCTTCGCGCACCGCGCACCGCTGACCTGGCTCGGCCAGGCCCATGCCTGCCATCACCGGGCCAGCATCAAAAGTGCGTCCCGACGCCCCTAGGCCTGCCATCTCGTCTCGACCGGGAGAGCACCTTCTCGTCTTCTGGCGACAACGACGCTTCAGCGATGATGGCCCCTGCGATGCCTCGCACAACGGGCCCCGAGCAGCCAAGGGCAATCTGCACCTGATCGACGCACAGCCGGGTCGTACGAGCCAGGCTAGGCTGCCGGGGGGAGAGCGGGCCCGATGTTTGGGGAAAGCGATCGACGTCGACCAGAGGCGGGCCCTACCTGTCCCGGCGTCGTCGAGCCGCCAGCCCCATCGAGCAGAAGTACCAGCGCAGCCCAGACTAGCCCCTGCCCTGTGAGCGGGCGAATCCCATCCTGGCACATGCTCCGATCGACGACAAAAGGATGGACACCTAGCTCAGCTCCGGCGGCAATGGGAATGTCGAGGTTGTTCGACCATCAAACGGGGCGCGCCCAGCACGCGCACGCTGAGCTTGCCCTCGCGCTCAGGCAGGCGCTCAGGCCGGGACAGGTCTGGGGATCGCCGTCTTCGAGGCCCAAGTCTGCCCACGTCGACAGCGGCGGCGGCAGCGGCAGCAACGAGCAACGAGCGACGAGGACAACGACGATGATCTTCGAGGCACGTCAGCCTCGTCCGGCATTCGAAAGCCTGCCTGTTGGCTGGGTTGGCTGGCTGGGCTCGCCGCCTGTCGGGCGATCTGCTCTCTCTTTCGCTTAGGCGACCCGACAACCTGGTGCGCTCGAATCGCCGAGCAGCCGCCTGCCATGCCACGCCAGCAGGCCACCACGCCGGGTCACGTCCGTACGGCACGCCTGCTCGTCAGGGGCGCCTTGCTTGCTCGTCGCTTGCTGCCTAGCCTGGCTGGCAATGCGCCGCTCTGCAGCAAACTCGCATCGCCGTTGCCGCCGTCGCTGTCACCGCGCGCTCACCTTCGAGCCATGATCGTCCTGGATTCGATCGACCACCGCTCGGCGTCCAAACGAGGAGGAAATAAAAATAGAGGCCGAAATTGGAAGCGAAAAAAAGTCCCGGCTCGCTGCAGGCAGCATCCATCCCTGCGTAAAGAAAAAATAGAAACTCCAAATCCGGGAATCGAACCCGGGTCTGCACCGGTCACTCCCTCGGCGAAGAGGGAGGCGCAGAATGACAAGGTGCCGTCATAGCCACTAAACTAATTCGGAGGCGATGTCAATGTGGCGAAATTTTGCAGATATGAACCGCGTTGCATGGTAGCCAGGTGCAATCGGACCAGCCTCGGTTCCGGCGCCGGCAGAGATCGAGCAAGATTTTTTCTTTTTTCCCGCAGGGGCGGCCGGCCGGCCAAGCGTCGAGCCAACCGGGCTGGCCTCGGCGGGCAAAAATTTGATGGCAGAGAAAGAGAGCGAGCGGGCCTTGGCCTGCCTGGCTGCCTGCCTGCGAAGGTGAGAAGGAACGGCTTTTTTGAGTTTGGCGGGCGGCGGATGCAAGGAGCCAGGCTGGGACGCAGGCAGCAGCGGCGAGGAGCGAGCGAGCGAGCGAGCGGGCGGACGGGCGGGCGGGCGGCGTCGACTTTGGAGGTCACACCATCGTCAGTCCTTCTCGCCGGCTCTCCTTGTCACCCAACTCCATCGCCGGATCACCACCCACTCGCGCCCGCATCGACCGGAACCTACCCTCTTCTCTTCGAGGCTCGTATCAGCACCGCCGGCGCTCCCACCCTCCCCGACCCTCGAGCATCTCCATCGACCACGGCAGAAGAGATCGCTGCGGCCGACCGACGCCTTCCCTTCGCCCACGGCCACCTCGACTGCGCCGTCCATATCGACCCCGACCCCGACCCCGCTCCAAGCACGACGACACTAGTCTGACGTCTTCACCATGGTCAAGGTTCTCTTCGAGACAGCCGGTAGGTGTCGTGCTCTCTCTCCACACGGGCAGGGACGGGCCCTGCCTCCAGCGGGTGGCGGCCGTCGCTGCTCCTGACCGACTGGCAGGCTCACACTCTGACTGACTGACCGACCGATGCTCTTGCCGCCTGCGTTCCCGCCCCCGCCCGCGCCCCTGTCACTGCAGTCGGCTTCTGCCTGTTCAACCTGTCGGACAGCGCCAAGCTGCAGTCGCCCGACCTGCACAAGAGCTTCTCGACGCCCGAGGCGGCCAACAACCTGCTCAAGCTCTCGGCCATCCACCGCTTCACCAGCACCGCCGAGGCGGTCGAGGACGTGTCGGCGCTCAACGAGGGCAAGATGAGCAAGAGCCTCAAAAAGTTCCTCACCGAGGAGATTGTCGACGCCGCCGACGGCAAGGGCAAGTCCAAGGAGAACCTCATTGTCGCCGAATCCAAGCTGGCCTCGACGATTGCCAAGAAGCTGGGCATCCAGGTCACGTACGACTCGGAGCTCCTCGACCTCTACCGCGGCATCCGCGAGAACCTCGCTTCGCTCCTCTCGTCGTCGTCGAGCAGCGACGGCTCCCTCGACCCGCGCGACCTTAACACCATGAGCCTCGGCCTGTCGCACAGCCTCAGCCGCTACAAGCTCAAGTTCAGCCCGGACAAGGTCGACACCATGGTCGTCCAGGCCATCGGCCTGCTCGACGACCTCGACAAGGAGATCAACATCTACGCCATGCGCGTCAAGGAGTGGTACGGCTGGCACTTCCCCGAGATGGGCAAGATCATCACCGACAACCTCGCCTATGCCAAGGTCATCCGCGCCATGGGCTTCCGCACCAACGCGTCGGCCACCGACTTTAGCGAGGTGCTGCCCGAGGAGATTGAGGAGACGCTCAAGGCCGCCGCCGAGATCTCGATGGGCACTGAGATCTCCGAGACCGACCTCGAGCACATCTGGAGCCTGTGCGACCAGGTCATCTCCATCTCCCAGTACCGCGCCCAGCTGTTCCAGTACCTCCAGAACCGCATGGCCGCCATCGCGCCCAACCTGACGGCGCTCGTCGGCGACCTGGTCGGCGCCCGCCTCATCAGCCACGCCGGCAGCCTCATGAACCTCGCCAAGCACCCGGCCTCGACCGTCCAGATCCTCGGCGCCGAAAAGGCCCTCTTCCGCGCGCTCAAGACCAAGCACGACACGCCCAAGTACGGCCTCATCTACCACGCCAGCCTGGTCGGACAGGCGTCGCAGAAGCTCAAGGGAAAGGTGAGTCCTCGCCCGTCGCGCTCTATGCCCGCGGCCCCGCGGCAGACTCGTGCTGCTGCCGTCGATCCCATGCTGACCCAGGAGCAATCTCCTTGGCCCCCCACTTCCCTCCTCTCCCTGGCCCTCAGATGGCGCGCATGGTCGCGACCAAGGCGGCGCTCTCGATCCGCCTCGATGCGCTCGCAGATGCCGACACCAAGTCCGAGGAGGGAGCGCCGAGCATCGGCCTCGAGGCGCGGGCCAAGCTCGAGTCGCGGCTGCGCGCGCTCGAGATGCAGGGCGGCGTCAGCGGGATGCGCGGGGCGAGGCACGCCGCGGGCGACAGCGGCTACAAGCAGAAGGCCTTCAAGATGGACGACGCGGGGCGCAGCTACAACGCCTCGGCCGACGCGCCCGTCGCCGTCAGCACGAGCAACGGCGTCAAGGACATGGCCAGCGCCGCCGCGCTCGCGCCGCCCGCCACGCCGGCATCGGACGACAAGAAGGAAATGACAAAGGAGGAAAAGAAGGCGGCCAAGAAGGCGAGAAAGTCGCTCGCCGCCGGGTCGGAGCCGGCCACGCCCGCCGCCGACGGCGACGCCGAGCTCACCAAGGAGGAGCGCAAGGCGCTCAAGAAGCAGAGGAAGGAGGCCGAGGCAGCCGCCGCCGCCGCCGCCGAGGGCCTGCCAGAGACGCCGAGCAAGAAGAGCAAGAAGGACAAGAAGCGGAGCGCCGACGACGTCGACGGCACGCCAGCGACCGACAAGAAGAAGAGCAAGAAGAGCAAGAAGAGCGACGAGTGAGCGGGCGGACGCGGGCGCACTGGCCCCGTCGCCCTCTCTCTCCCTCTCTCTGTCTCCTCTCGTTCCCCCTTTCGGCCCGCTGCTCTCGTCGCGTTCACCTTTCATGATGGCCCCTACCCCCTTTCAACCTCGTTTCTCGCTCCCACCCGGCGCTGTATAAATACCTACCCCTTCTTCGCTTCTTGCTCCCTTCCTCACACACTTTTCGTCATGCAGCTCTTTTCAGGTCTCGTGCGTCCCCCGGGTCTTGGGTAGGGTAGCAGGCAGGGATGGTATGGCATTGTCCCATCCGTTCCAGCGGGCTGTGCGCCAGGCCCGCGCAGTGACCAGGGCTTCTCGTCGACGGCGGCCCTTGGCCTTGGCCTCGGCCTCGCCCAGCCAGGTTACGGAGCTCAGACCACCCTCCGGACCTCGAAATGCCTGTAGAGGGACGACAGGGGTAAACGAGACGACGATTCGAGGGTCAGCATGCACGCGCGGCACGCCAGCACCACCGCCAAGCGCCAGGCCGCCGCCGTCGGACAGGCACACGCACCTCTTGACAAAGTAGATCTGGCAGCCGCAGACGCCGATCAAGATGAAGGCCTGGATGATTGACCACCACTTGACCCTGGAATTCGTGCTCTCGGCCGCTGCCAGAGGCGACGGTGTGGCAAGGGAACGGAGGGAGACGTGAATATGGAGTCGAGGAGCTGTCGAGGGGGGTGCGCCTATGCGCGCGCACAGCGCACTCACTGTTGCGGTGGACGCGCTCGCGGATGACGAGGTACTCCTGCTCGTCCTTGACGGCCTGGAGCCCGGCGGCGAGGTCGCGGATCTCGCGCTCGATGGGGAGCATGTCGCCCTCGTCTGCGACGTAGATGATGCCGTGTACGTTGAAGCTGACAGTCTTGTCGCTGACGGTGCTAAACTCGTTGCTGAAGCAGTACGTGTACCTTCCGTCCTCGGATGCGGTGAAGCTGTAGGTGCCGGTGTCCTTGCGCTTCTGCTCGAACAGGGCGCGCAGCTTGGGATCGGTGAGGATGACGTCGATGTCGAGGTGGCCGCCGCCGCCGACCTGGTAGGTGAGCGTCATCTGGTCGCCGTGGTGGAGGTCCTCGAAGAAGCACTCCTTGGAGTGCGGCAGCAGCTCAATCATGTGCGCCGAAGCAGCGGGCGTCAGCGCCGCGAGCAGCGTCACCAGCAGCGTGACGAGCGGCAGAAGCCAGAGCGATGATGTCCGCATGGCGGCGGGCATGGTGAAGGGCGGAGCGGGCGGGACCGTGGGGTGCGCTTCAAAGAAGCCTTGCTGGAGCTGGAGCTGGAGCTGCCGCTGGCGCTGGCGCAGTGGTCGTGAGCGGGTCGTCAGGCGGGCGAGGTCGTAGAGGCCGGAGACGGCAGCAGTGCAGTCCAGCTGACTGGTAGGGAGCGAGCAGAAAGGCGGTGGCTCGACGGCGAAGATGGATGGCAGCGGTGCGGTGATGGTGGCCAGGGCAAGCGTCGAGCAGCTGCCCGAAGACGGCGAGCGAGGTCCGTCCGCCGGAGTGCCAGCGAGCGAGCCAGCCAGCGGCGTCGAAAGGGTGGACCCCGCATCCTCGGAACCGAGCTGTCTGGCCCCAGTGCCAACGATCACGGGCTGGCCTTCGAAATTTGAAAGGCCCTGCCCACCCCCCGCTGCTGCTGTGGGCGGGCCGGCGTCGATTTCTTCGCGCCCGAAAAAGTGTTGCTCGCCTGCCTGCCTGACCTGGCCCAGGCCTCAGGCCAACCAACACCTTTGAATTTGCCGCCTGGCTGCGTGCGGCTTCCACGGTACGCAATACAAACTTTTTGGAATTTTCTGCCTGGCCAGACCTCCCCAGCCTCAGGCGACCTAGGCAGGGCAGGGCACGGCTACGCGGCCAGCCAGAGCTGAGCTTGTGAGGACGCTGGCCTGCCAGCCTGGCCTGGCCTGGCCTGGCCTGGCCTCGGGTGGTTGGCTTGACGACGGCAGAGAGGGAGCGCAACGGCCGCCTGCTTGTGCCTTGCTTTCTCTTTCCTGACGCCCCGACCTTGACCCCGATCCCGACGCATACCCCCACCACCATCACCACCACCCCTTCGCCATCGCCACCACCACCACCACCGCCAACACCACCCATCTGACCTTCGTGTGAGCATCAAAGGACCAGCTGCAATGCGCACCGTTGGAGCATGGCCGCTGCGCTGCTGCTCGCCTCCGGCAGCCCCAGGACCCCGCCCGCTGACCCTTCGTCCCCTACCCCTTCTGCCTGCCTGCTGCCCCGCCCTGCCCGCCCCCGTCCAACAGCAAAATGGCCGATACTGAAGCAACCAAGCCCACCGTCGATGCTGTGAGTGACTGGACTGCGCCATGCCAGCGACCTGTGCTCGGGCAGGCCGCTGGCGCCATCTGTATGCCGGCCCACCGGCCAGGCCATTCCTCCACCCGGGGCCGCCAGCTCGACCCCATGCTGACCTTGACCTCGCCGCCCTGCACCACGCCTGCCTCGCCTCGCCTCACCTCGTCCCGCCTCGAAGACCGCCACGGAGCCGACCGCCGAGGCCGAGGCCGAGAACGACCCCCAGTTTGAGCCCGTCATCAAGCTCGAGCAGCAAGTAGAGGTCAAGACGCACGAGGAGGACGAGTCGGTCCTCTTCAAGATGTGAGCATCGGCCTCCTTTGCCGGCGGTGGCGCCACACTGCAACAGAAGCATGACGCTGACACCAGCACGACGTCTACTCGTTTCACACCCCTCGCCCGACCCTGACCTCCCCCTCCGACCGACGCCAGGCGCGCCAAGCTGTTCCGATTCGACAAGGAGGCCAAGGAGTGGAAGGAGCGCGGCACCGGCGACGTCCGCCTGCTCGAGCACAAGGAGACCAACAAGGTCCGCCTCGTCATGAGGAGAGACAAGACCCTCAAGGTCTGCGCCAACCACTACGGTGAGTTCGCCGACGACCCGCCGCTGCAATGCCGCGCATACACGATGCCATACTGGCGGTCTGGCTGACCCCCGCCGTCCCTCTTCTGCTCTGGCCGCTGCCTCGTTCGCCTGCGCCTCTGCCCGTCTCACGCAGTCACCTCCGACATGAAGCTCTCGCCAAACGTCGGCTCGGACCGATCCTGGGTGTACAACGTGGCCGCCGACGTCGCCGACGGCGAGCCAACCGCCGAGACGCTCGCCATCCGATTCGCCAACTCTGAGAGTGAGTCTGAGCCGAGGTCCGCAGGGTCGCCGGGGCTGCTTTGCTTCTGCCTCGTCTCAGTCTCAGAACGGTCTCTGACACCCTCTCCTCTTTGCGCTTCCTCTGACCACCCACAGACGCGCAAGCCTTCAAGACGGCATTCGAGGAGGCGCAGACCAAGAACGCCGGCTCCAAGTCGACCGACGCTCCGGCCCAGGACGCCCCTGCCGCCACCGAGGAGAAGAAGGACGAGGCTGCCGACGAGAAGAAGGACGAGTAGACCAAGAGGCCTCGCGAAGCCACACGAGCGGGCAGCTTGACGAGCGAGCGAGGGCCACCCATGTCCTCGTCCGCCCTGCTCCCTCCCACCCTCTTTCGTCTTCAACGCCACCATCTCCTCCTCTCTTTTAACGCCGCAACCTCTGTGGGATCTCGAAAGGACGACGCTCTCTTTTCTTCTTCTTTCCTCTCATCCTCATCCTCCATCGCCTGTCCACTCACTGTCTGACTTTTCCACACACGCTCGCCAATACATACCACACTCCCGATGCCCCGTCCCCCTTGCTCTGCGTTGCGACCTTCTCCTCGCTTGCACGCACAGACGCACCCACGCCGATGAGTCGATGGAGCAGGCGAGGGAAGAAGAGGGGCATGTCGCCGTTGTTCGGATGATGGGATGGAGCAGAGGCGGTTCGGTTCTGCGCACTACGATCGCAGGGCCGGGTCCAAATCTGCCTCTCTCATGTCGTCGTCGTCGCCCTGTTCCTGCTCCTGCTCCTGGGGCTCCATCTGGGTCTCCCCATCACCATCACCATCGACGCCGACGAGGCCGTCGCGCTCGCGCTCGCGCTCGTCCTCGGACCACCTATCCCTCCACCTCCTGACGACCTGCCGCACCTCCTCCTCGGTACACACGACGCCCTTCTCCCTCAACCGTCCATAGCGCGCATTGACCACGGATCGGATCAGATCCCACGCCTCGCGGGTATACCACCCCGTATCGTCATCGCACTCGTCCCTCAACCAAGCCACCTCCTTCCTGACACCACCACGTCCTGCCCCTCGTTCTCCGTCCCCCTCGTCGACGTCGACGTCGCCATCGCCGTCGATCGACGATAGCGACATGGGCTCGGTCCGCTGGATGTACGGCAACGCCACCGGGTCGGTGATGTCGCACAGCTGGAAGTTGCCAAATTCCCGCTGCAGGCTCACCCCGTTGAAGATGTGGTAGGTCGTCGAGGCCTCCGCCGCCGCCGCCGCCGCCGCAGCAGCAGCAGCAGCAGCATCAGCGCCGGCAGCGGTAGCGGCAGCGTCCGACGAGGGTTGAGGCGCAGGCGAGGTGGCGACGGCTGCGTCTGGAGACACTTCGCCGCTGCCCTCCCGGTCGTGATCGTCGCCATCCGCGTCGCCGACTCGTTCGGCGCTGTCGCCGCGGTCATCTTCGCCGTCCTCGCCATCGCCGCCTTCATCGCCATCGCCATCGCCATCACCATCGCCATCAGCGTTGGCGGCGTTCTGGGCCGCAGCCGCACCCCACCGCCTGCGCCCGCGCTGGAAAAGGCGCTGGTAGAAGCGCGACTCGGGGTGCTTGGTGACGTCGTACCCGAAGCGCACCAGCGTGTCCCTCCACGGCCCGCCGGACATCGAGTAGCTGATGAGCGCAAAGTAGACTTTGCCGTTGGCGCCCTGGATCTCGTAGCGGTCCTTTTCCTCGAGCTGGTTGGTGAAGGCGATGCGCGACCAGATGGGCCGCTGCGCCAGCAGCGCGCGGAAGCGCTTGAGGGCGTCGGGCGACACGCGCCGCTCGATGGCCTTGACCTCTTCGGTGGGACCCTGCGGCACGGCCTTGTCCTTGCCGAGGCGGTAGGCGCGCGGCGCGATGTTGAAGAGGCGGATCCGGTTGACGACGCGCTGGATCTGGTCGGCGTCCGACTTGGACGTGGTCAGCGTGCGCGCCGGGTCCAGCACCTGGGCCCGGTGGCGCGGCCGCGGCACCATGCGGAGCTCGGCCTTGTTGTGCTGCTGGAAGTTGTAGTGGAAGGGTATCGTCGGGCGGACAAACGACGCCGGTGGGAGCATGCGCAGGTTGGAGCGTTCGCGGCCGGCGGCGTCGACCCTGGTGTAGTCCTGCAGCTGCTCTGGCATCTCGAAGCTGCGCAGCTTGGCCAGGTCCATGGTGGCCAGCGCCGCGTGCAGCTCGACGATGGGATCGCCGTGGCACTGCACGAGCGAGGGCTGCGGTGCCGGCGAAGCCGAAGACGGGTTGCTGGCGGCACCGGCCGGCGGCAGCTGCGATGACGACGACGGCGCTGGCGAGGTGGATGGCGACGACGATGCGGGATTGGCACGAGACGGAGGGCCGAGGTCGGGGCGATAGGCAAAGTCGGCCATGGAGCGGAAGCGCACCGTCTTTGTGGAGACGCCGACGACCTCGACCTTGTACTCGCGCCGCACCTCGCCAGTGTATCGGTCTTCGTCCGGCACGGTGGCGGTACCTCTTGTTGTCTCTGCGTCCGCCGCTGGTGCTCCTGCTGTGGCTGCAGTCTGTTCCTGCGCAGCCTGACCTTCCAACAGCGCCGGGTCGATGTCCATGGCATTGGAATCGTGGTCGGAGCGATGCTGCTGCTGCTGCTGCTGCTGCTGCTGCTGCCGCTCGTCGTCCTGAGCACCGGCTGCCTCGCTGGTCCTCTGCCTCTTTTTCTTCTTGCGCCAAGTGCGCTTCGTGATGCAGATGACAATGTTGCCGGTGTCGACGGCCGCACCGAGGAGCGGACTGCGGTAGATCTGGACGGCGTCGGCTTGGGTGTGCGTGCGAGGGTCCGAGGAGGTCGGATATTGGCCGAGGCGGCACTCGACGTGATCTTGGGAGCCATTTGCGATCTGTGAAAGGGAGCCGAGTGCGGCGTGGGGCGTGCTGGTGACGGGCGGGAGGGGCGACGAGGCGTGAAGCGTGGCGAGCGCCTTGTCGAGGGAGCTGAGTTGATGGTCGACGTCGGAAGAGGCGCCATGCTGCTGCTGCGTCGGAGAGGCGGTCGAGAGGATGCCCGGGTATTCGATGCTGAAGAGGGCGACGTCCGGGATGGGCAGAGGGCGGACGTGGTTGTGCGAGGAAGAGCCGCCCCTGTGTTTGCCCCGGGACGACGAGGGCCCTGCCTCGCTGGAGGACGGCGCCATATCGGCTAGGCGGTTCGGGGGGTCGAGGTGCGATCAACGGATGGTGGTGGTGGCGGCGTGGATGGAGAGGGCGACAGAGGGAGAGAGAGAGAGGAGGGAGAGGAGGGAGGAGGGAGGAGGACGAAACGGAAGGGAAACGGAGGACGGGTACCGGAAGGCCGGACCGAAACGACGGAGGCGTCGGAGGACGTAGGACGACGTACGACCGAACGGCACGA
>NW_006920890.1:129434-139958 GCF_000417875.1 Pseudozyma flocculosa PF-1
GGTACGGTACGGTACGGTACGTAGGTAGGTACGGTACGTAGTAGTAGTAGTGTAGGTAGAGAGAGTAGAGAGTGNGAGAGAGAGNGNNGNNTGGNGGAGAGAGGGAGAGGGAGAGGCAAACGAGGAAACGGAGAGGGTCCGAAGCGGCCAAAGCGAGGCTCGAGATTGGCAGCCCCGACTTCCGGGCTTTGGTCGACGAGGACATCAACGCGACGCGCGCTGGCGACCCAAAGCAGGCCCAACCCAACCCAACCCAACCAGGCGCGCCCTCAGGGAGAGAGAGGGAGAGGGAGAGAGAGAGGCAGACCCACGGTGTTGGACTGCCTGCAGGCAGCCACAGGCAGGCAAGGCAGACTCAGGGCGTCACCGCTCTCTGTCTCTGTCTCTCTGTCTCTGTCTCCCACCCTCGACCACCCGACAACGCCACCGAGGACCCGCCACGCACATCCAATCTTGCGCCTTTTACCCCCTCGGAGCAAGACGCCCCTCCTCTCCGCCATGTCGACCGACACCGAGTCCCAGCTGGCGCCGCTGCTCGCCGAGCACTTTGGCCCAGAGATCCACGACGACCCCGCCCTGCTGGCCGAGTCGACGTCGCTCTGCCTGCGCTACAACCTCACCCCCGAGGCGCTCTACTACAAGTGGTCCGCACACGCCTTCAACAACAAGCTGCCCACCGACCAGAGAATGACCCTCGACCACGCCCGCCAGCTCAGAAACACCATCGCCGCAGAGCACAACCACGCCGCCGTCGCGGCCAACGCAGCCATCCACGCAAGCACCCCGCTCAAACCCTCGGCGCACGGCAACCTGCACATCGCATCGGCCAGGCAGGGCAACGCCGCCCTCAATCAGATCCTCGGCCTCGGCTCAAAGGCAGGTGGCGCCGCCGCCAGCCCCTCGGCGGGTCCCCACGCCACCCCCTTCCGCAGGCAGCCACCGACCCACGCGGCCGTCGACAGCCCCTTCAAGACGCCCTCGAGGCCCGCCCACGCCAGCTCCATGGATGCCACTCCCACGTCTGCATCCGCCTACCGCACACAGTCCACCACCGTCAACGACATCGCCATGGCCAACGCTTCCACAGAATTTGACTCGCCGTCTCACCGGCCGCCATACCCCTCGACGAGCCGCAACACCAACGTCGCAGCCGCCAGCAGCAGCAGCAGCAGCAGCACCTACCGGATCCTCGAGAGCATCAACCGCGAGCACGCCCTCGATGGCAGCGGCTGCCACCTCGTCGCCGGCACCAAGCGTCGCGCCGACCTCGCCGTCGCCACCGACCCGCGCGCCTGGAACTACCGCTACATGTTTGAGAAAAAGGGCGAGCGCTCCCAGGTGCTCGACGACCGCATCGACCAGTTTGCCTCGCTGATGCGCGAGGCCTACCGCTTCGACGACGAAGTCGAGCTCGGCGACCCCTCGATGCCGTCGCAGGAGCCCATCTACGTCGTCGGCCGCATCTGCCCAGGCATGCTGCCGGCATCGGCCACGGCCGCCGGTGGCTCGCGCAGCCGGCCCAAGCAGACGACGACGACGACGACGACGACGACGACGACGACGACGGCCTCCGACGTCAACGGGGGGGAAGAGGAGCTGGCATTCGACGACCCGTCGGGCCTGCCCAAGATGGCCGAGACGGGCATCGTGCTCGAGGCGAGCCGGATGATGGGCAGCGGCAACCGCGTCCCGATCTTTATGCAAAAGGGCTGCCGGGTGCGCTACGGGCCCGAGGATCCCGGCACCATGGGCTCGGCCACCACCGTCGGCCTCTTCCCAGGTCAGATTGTGATGCTCAAGGGCATGAACGGCGGCGGCGAGCGCTTCGGCGTCGAAGAGATCCTGATGCCGCCGCGGCTCGCGCACCCGGCTGCGCCGGCCGACGAGCTGCAGCAGAACCAGTACGACGCGCGCAAGCTCGACGGCAAGGCGCTCAACGTGGTGACGGCCAGCGGCCCGTTCACCAACGACGGGGACCTCGAGTTTCGGCCGTGGCATCGCGCCATGGACGCGATCGAGGCGGGTGGCCTGCCGATCGACGAGATCGACGGTGACGACGAGTCTGGCATGGCGGACGGCGGCCGGCGGCGGCGAGGGGTGCCAGACGTGCTGATCCTGCTGGGACCCTTCCTGTCGACATCGCACCCGGAGCTGCCCTTTTCGGAGCGGCTGCCCGAAGAGCTGTTCCGGGATCACATCGCAAGCCGGATCCAGGGGCTGACGTCGCGCTACCCGGCGCTGCTGGTGGTGCTGATGCCGTCGACGCTCGACATCCTCAACACGCACGCGGCCTACCCGCAGCCTGGGTTTGGCTCGCACGAGGGGCTGGGCTTCTCGGCGGCGGACAAGAGGCAGGTCAAGCTGCTGCCCAACCCGTCGGTGTTTTACGTCAACGAGCTGGTGTTTGCCGCCACGACGGCCGACGTGCTGCGGGACCTCAAGAGCGAGGAGCTCGTCTGCCGGATCGAGGCGTCGCCCAACCTGCCTACTCCGGCAGTGGCGGCGGCGGCGGCGGCGGCGTCGGCGAGCAAGGATGCGATGACGCGCCTGAGCCGACACCTGCTCAACCAGCGCAGCTTCTACCCGCTGTTTCCGGCGCCGCTATCGACGGGCGTGGTGGCGCTCGACGTGTCGCACTCGGAGCTGCTGCAGTTCCCCGCGGCGTCGCCCGACGTGCTGATCCTGCCGTCGTCGGTCAAGCAGTTTGTGCGGGTGGTGGACTCGACGGTGGTCGTCAACCCGGGCCGGATGGTGGCGCCCTCGACGGGCGCGGCTGCCTCGTCGGGCGCGAGCCTGGCGTCGCTGCACGTCTCTGCCATGGAGCGCGGGGAGCTCGAGCGCCGGGTCGAGGAGCAGGACATTGCCGTCGAGCACCGGGCCTACGAGCGGACGAGGGTGGATGTGGTGTCGCTGTAGCTTGGCGTCGTCTGGTGGCCCGATCGAGGCCAAGGCGATGTCGACGTCGACGTCGGTTGATGATGCCCGTGACTCTTCTACCGTATCTACATGTTTGGATGCTCGCCTTGCCCGTCGATTATTGCTTTTTTGCCGTGATGAGGAGCGCTTGGCTGCCGGCGATTTGGGAAGAGGCAGTCAGGCTGTCGTCGGAGCGCGGCTCGGTCAAACCTCGGCGCGATGGCAGGCCGGTGCGTCGATGGCCAGTGCCTGCCAGGCCAGGCCAGGCCAGGCCCCTCCACACCTGAGCCTTCCCTCGTCGAGGCTCGACGATGTCGACCTTTGCTCGAGCGCACAGCAGCGACGTCGAGATATCGCGGTGGTCCAAAGCTGCCCCGCCGTCGCCTCGGTGCTGCTGTACGCCACGTCGGCCCGCTCTCTGGCCTGGCCTGCCAAAGTGGAAAGAGGGCGGCGAGATGACGATGGCGGGCTGGCGGTACGTTTTGGCTTTTTGGCCGAATGCAGGGCCCGCAGCTCATTCTTGCTTTTTTTTATCGATGGCCCGCCGCACTGGCCTCCGCTTCTCGATCTGTCTCTGCCTGCCTGCCTGTTTGCCTGGCTGGCCCACCACGCGCCTGCTTGCTTTCTTCCCCAACCCACCACCCTCCCGCCTGCTGCTGGCCTCCCCCTCTCCATTCTTGCCCGGGCACCGCCTGCTCATCTTCTCCCATCGACCCCGCACCATCACATCCAATCCGTGGCGCAGCTCAGTCCTCGTGCAGGCACCTCGAGTCAAGCACGCCCTCGCTGCCCGCTCGCTCCGGCTCGACGCAACCACCACCACCATCACCACGGCCAACACCACCCACGACCCTCGACACGCGCCCGCCTCCTCGGCCGCATCCTCTGGTGCCAACTGCTGCTCGGACTCAGACCCCTACACGCCCATCATGGCCTCCTCGTCGTCTGCGGCGCCGCCTCGCCGCCTCGCCGTCATGACGTCCGGCGGCGACAGCGCAGGCATGAACGCCGCCGTCCGCGCCGTCGTCAAGATGGCCATCTTCCGCGGCTGCGAGGCATTCGTCATCCGCGAAGGCTGGGAGGGCCTCGTCCGCGGCAACCACTCGCCCGACGGCACCCCGATCACCACGCCCGCGCTCAGCAGGAACAACTCGGGCTTCTTCGACTCCCTCGACCCCAGGGGCCGGGTCGACCAGCAGTTTGGCGGAGCGGCGCAGCACGGCGAGGCGGTAGCAGCAACAGCGGCGGCAGCGGCGGCATCGACGACGGTCGAGGGTCAGTTCGTCCCCACCTATGGCGAGGGAGAGGCGCTGCGCGAGGGCGTCGGCGAGGCGCAGGAGCTCGGGCTGCGCGGGCGCTACATCATCCGCGTCGGCTGGGACGACGTCAGGGGCTGGATGGACCAGGGCGGCACCCTCATCGGCACTGCCCGCTGCAAAGAGTTTCGCACCGTCGAAGGCCGCGAGAAGGCCGCCTACAACCTCATCGTCAACGGCATCGACGCCCTCGCCGTCTGCGGAGGCGACGGCAGCCTGACGGGCGCCGACCGGCTGCGCGCCGAGTGGCCCGACCTGGTCGCCTCGCTGCTGCAAAAGGGCCGCATCACCGACGAGCAGGCGACGCGCTACGCCCACCTCAACATTGTCGGCCTCGTCGGCTCCATCGACAACGACATGGCCACCACCGACATCACCATTGGCGCGTCGACGGCGCTCCAGCGCATCTGCGAGTCGATCGACTCGATCTCGAGCACCGCCGCGTCGCACTCGCGCGCATTCGTCGTCGAGGTCATGGGCCGCCACTGTGGCTGGCTCGCCGTCATGGCGGGCATCGCCACGGGCGCCGACTACATCTTTATCCCCGAGCAGCCGCCGCAGCGGGGCGATCACTGGTCGTCGGAGATGTGCGACGTGCTGCGCCGCCACCGCGAGCTGGGCAAGCGCAAGTCGATTGTCATCATCGCCGAGGGCGCCCACGACCGCGACCTCAACGAGATCAAGCCCGAGATGGTCAAGGACGTCCTCACCCACGAGCTCGGCCTCGACACGCGCGTCACCACGCTCGGCCACACGCAGCGGGGCGGCAAGCCCGACGCCAACGACCGCATCCTCGCCACGCTCCAGGGCGTTGAGGCCGTCAACGCGGTGCTCGAGGCCACGCCCGAGACGCCGTCGTACGTCATCGGCATGACCGAGAACAAGGTGACGCGCATCCCGCTGATGCACGCCGTCGAGCAGACGCAGCGCGTCGCGGCCGAGATCGAGGCCAAGAACTTTGACGCGGCGCTGGCGCTGCGCGACCCAGAGTTTGAGGAAGGCCTGCGCGCGTTCAAGATCATCAGCCAGATCACCGAGGCCAACCGGCTGCCGGCCGACCAGCGGCTGCGGATCGGCATCATCCACATTGGCGCGCCGGCGGGCGGCATGAACGCGGCGACGCGGACCATGGTACGCTACTGCCTCGACCGCGGCCACGAGCCCGTCGTCATCTACAACGGCTTCAACGGCCTGCTCGAGGACAACGTGTCGGTCCTCAGCTGGCTGCGCGTCGACAACTGGGCCACGCGCGGCGGCTCCGAGCTCGGCGTCAACCGCAACCTGCCCGACATTGACCTCGGCGCCGTGGCGGCCAAGTTCCAGCAGCACCGCATCGAGGCGCTGCTCATGATCGGCGGCTTCGAGGCGTTTATGTCGGTCAAGATCCTCGACGACAACCGCGAGCGGTACCCGGCGTTCCGGATGCCCATCGTCGCGCTGCCGGCCACCATCTCCAACAACGTGCCGATGAACGAGTTTTCCCTCGGGTCCGACACGAGCCTCAACGCGCTGGTCGACGCGTGCGACGCCGTCAAGCAGTCGGCCTCGGCCTCGCGGAACCGCGTGTTTGTCGTCGAGACCCAGGGCGGCAGGTGCGGCTACATTGCCGTGGCGGGCGCGCTGGCGGCGGGCGCGGTGCTCGTCTACACGCCCGAGCAGGGCATCGGCCTGCAGCAGCTGGGCAAGGACGTCGAGTTCCTCAAGAAGCGCTTTGCGCTCGACGTCAAGGGCAAGAGCGAGGGCAGGCTCGTCATCCGGTGAGTGGCGGGCACAGAGCGAGCACGCGCGCGCTCAGAGACACGGAGAGGAAGAGAGACGGCCAGCGTTCTGACATGGCGCGCGCGCCCCTCTTGGCTCCGCGCCCTCTTCTCCCCGTTGCAGCAACGAAAAGTCGTCCGAGGTGTTTACGACCGAGGTCATCACCAAGATCCTCAAGGAGGAAGGCGCGAGCCTGTTCGACTCCCGCTCCGCCTCGCTGGGCCACACGCTGCAGGGCGGCACGCCGTCGCCGCTGGACCGGATCCGCGCCACGCGGCTGGCGCTCAAGTGCTGCCAGTTCCTCGAGGCCAAAGCGCTCGAATCGCGACGTCGGACCAGGCGGCAGCAGCCCGGCGGCAGCAAGGCCGACGCCGATGGGGCGGCGGCGTACAGCGACGACACGGCCGTCATGATTACTATCCAGGGCGCCAAGATCTGCTTTGCCACGGTCAAGGAGATGGCCAAACACGCCGACATGAAGAACCGCCGCGCGAAAAAGGCGTGGTGGCACGACCTCAAGGCCCTCGTTGAGCTCATGGGCGGAAGGTGGGTCTCGTCTCGTCTCGTCGTGTCGTGTCGGGTCCCTCCCGGCGCGGCGATGCGTCGTGGGTGCGGGCTCGGACCATACCGTCGCTGACGTCTTCCTTCCTTTAACTTTCTGCTCTTTTGCGCATCGGCCAGGACCGGACTCGGCAACCTCTGAGTGCACGGTAGGAGATTCGGTGCTTCGGTCTGTCTGTTGTCGTTCTGACGCCATGTAATACGATTCCATGCTTCGCGCCTTTGCCCTCTCTTGCGCCACGGAGCCTCATCTAGAAGATGCAGATCGAGTTGGGCGACGAGGCGATGCCGCCCGTGACTGCGTGCCGGTTGCGTACGGAGGGGGGTAGGGGAGATGGAGGGCGAGCGTGTCAGCCAGTCGGACGGCCGGGGGACACAGCCGGGTGGCACGATGGATGGTAGGCGGCCGGGCGACCAGCCGGCCTGCCGGTCTACGCACCTCGGTAGGGGGCGCTGGTGATGAAGAACGACCAGCGATCGTGTGCCTTGCACGTCTGCGAGAGGCGCTCGAGGTCGAAGAGCTCGCCTGGCGTTTGTGGCGTCGCGGCAGCGTGCGAATCGCAGGGGGGCTGGGTGAGTGTCCAAGCATCGACTTTGCAAGCGGGCGCGAGGGCGGGCAAGGGGCAGATGCTCACCAATCGGACAGCCCCACATGGGCAGCAGCCAGTTGTGGAGCCACAGATCTGCGTCGCGGGATGGACGGAAGGCAGCAGGCAGCAAGCAGCAAGCAGCAAAGACGAGGGCGAGGAAAACGGTGAGCGGCCGGGGCGGGCATCCTCGAGCCTTTTCGCACTCACCACCGTGCGGTCCGTGCTCAAACGAAGGGTTATCGGCGGCGACGGCGGCAAACTTGTGGTTCCAGAGCCAGCGCTTGCTCTCCTCTGTCGGCTCAAAGCCCGGGAAGTTGTCGTCGCCGGTAAAGGCTTCCTGCTTCTGGCGCATGGATGCCGACTCGCACCAGCGGACGACGCCCGTGCGCAGCAGGAGGATGTCGCCGGGCCGGAGCTCGGTGCGCTGGTGGGCCAGGACGGCCTCGATCTGCGAGAGCGGGATGGGGTACGACGTGTTGCCCGCGGGCAGCGGGTCGGAGCGCGTCTCTTCCCACCAGCGCACCCAGTCGACGAGGACGCCGCGGCCCGCTATCCCGCCCGCCATGCACCAGTGGTGGATGCCGAGGTGGTTGCGGCTGGCGGCGTCGTCGGCGGAGTGGAGGTCTTGGTGGCGCAGACCCTGGTAGTAGACGCCGTTGGTGCCTTGGCGGTCATCGTTCCAGGCAAAGTGGGCGAAGCCGTCAAACTGCGACGACGTCTGGGTGTTGAGGTGGAGCTCGTCGTCGGTGGCGTAGACGCCGAGCGAGGCGTGGAGGTCGACGAGGCGGTGGTGGAAGGGCTTGCGGTCGATGAGGGGCACGTCGACGCTGTCGAGCCCCCAGTCGATCTGGACGCGCTCGCCCGTGCGCACCTCGCTCGCCGCCGCCGCCGCGACGACTTGGGGGGTGAGGAGGTTGAGCGTGCCCAGCCGGTCGTCGCGGCCCCAAAAGTTCCAGGCGCACCCGGCCGGCTGGCCCTCGACGGGAGGCAGGTCGTCGAGGTCCGGCACGGTGCGCCAGTCGACTTTGCCGCCCGTCGACCAGCCGGGCGACGAGGACGACGAGGACGAGGAGGGCGCTGCAGCGGTGGCTGGTGGTGGAGCTGGCGATGGTGGTGCCATGGCAGTCGGTTGTCGGATGATGATGGACGCGAGGGAGGGGAACCGGCTGCTCCTCTGGCTCCTCACAGTCTCTGACGGGCTTGATCCACCGGCGATCCTGGCCAGCCTGCTCGAGCCAGGCGAGCCGGCACCTTGCAAAGAGCAAAGATGATGGACCTCGACTCGGCGGGTCAACCGAGGCCAGGCAGGGCTGACTTGGCTGGCTGGCCGGTGGGTGCGGCTCCTCTCCACCTGGCCTACCCCCGCACTCTGTCAGAGTCGCTACTTGACCGGCGTCTGCCTCGGGCTCGCCCCGGCCAATTCCCCCGCAGCCCCCACTCTGATCGCCGATCTTGACCTTTTTGATTTTCTGCTTTTCCCGATGACCCGATGGGAATGCGAGGCAGGCAGCGCCGGGCACGGCATTATAAGATTCATGACGCCGCTGGCTTGGCAGGCCTGGCAGGCAGGCGGGCTGGCACGTTGCCTCGTTGGGTGCGTGCGTGGGTGCGTGCGTGCGTGTGTTTTTGAAAAAAGGCGGGGAAGGCCGAGGCAGAGGCAGGGGCAGGGAGGGGCACGAGTCGACCTCAAAACCTCAGGCCCGGCTACGGCTGGCTGGCTTGCGTGGCACGTTCCCCTCTTCTCTGTTGGCCGCCACCGACACTCGTCTGCGGCCGACAACGAGGTACCGGTAGCGCTCATCCAACCACCATCCGGCGTCGGTACGGTTGCGCCGCAGCCGAATCCCACAAACAGCCAGGCAAGGCAAGGCTAGGCTAGGCTAGGCTGGGCCCCCTCGACTCGACGCAACGTCACCGCATACTGTACCGGTGTCGCAGCCACAGCAACCATTCGTCCAGACGCACGACCTCAGCCGGCCTGACCAGCCTCGATAGCCCCCGGGGCGCAGCAGTCGTCACGACCATCACGGCCACCACCACCGCCATCATCCTCTTCACCTCCTCGCAGCTCCCACTGGCGCTTGAGCGTGCCTCCATCTCTCAACGGCCTCGCATCCTAGCAACCACCGCTGCCTAGGGCCCCCGGGCCTCTCCTCCCCCGTCACGACCCCCCTCCCCCTCCACGGCGTCCTCGCCCGCCACCACAACCACCCACGCCGCCCGCCATGTCGTCCTTCATCTTTGCGGACCGCTTCGTCCTGCCAGAGACGTCGCCGCTGCTGTCGCCGCGGCTGCACCGCCTCTTCTACGTGTCGCTCGCGCTCCAGCACGCCGCCTTCCACCTCGTCTCCAACACCTGGCTCAAGGGCGAGGGCAAGGAGATGCTCAAGAAGCGCTGCTGGATCCTCACCACCATGGCCAGCGCCGTCATGTGCGCCGCCAGCCTGCCCTACCTCGCCGACCTGGCCCGCAGCGGCTTCGACCTGCATCAGCTCCGTCCGCGCACTGCCACCGTCGCCGAGCCGCTGGCCGCGTACTTTGTCGCCTACCTCGTTTCCGACCTGGGCCTCGGTTCCATCTACTACCGCAGCATGATCAACCTCTCGAGCGGCTGGGTGCATCACATTGGCTACATCTTTCTCTTTAGCTGGTGGGTCCACCGCGGCTGGGCCCACCTCGCCGCCACCGCCGCCATCTTTGAGCTGCCCACCCTCATCATGGGCCTCGCCTCGATCCACCCGCCCCTCCGCTCCAACAACGCCTTCACCGCCACCTTTTTCGCCACCCGCATCTTCTACCATTTCGCCCTCGCCCTCGCCAGCTGCACCGAGTACGGCCGCAGCATGCCCGGCGTCGGCGGCAGCTGGGGCCCCGTCGTCAGCATGATTGTCACCTACCCCATGCACGTATGGTGGGGCTACAAGTGCATCCTCAGCGTCCGCAGGCGGATGCGCAAGCGCAAGCTCGCCGCCAGGGAGGTCCAGAGCGCCAAGGCGTCGCTCGCCGCATCCGCCGGACAGCTCCTCACCGGCCTGCCCGCGCCTGACGTCAGCAGCGCCGTCAACACGCCCGCCACGACCCCGGGCGCCGGCGCGGTGCCCGCCACGGCCAACTTTGGCTCCACGGGGCCCGTCCACACGGCGTTTGCCAAGGCCGCGTCCATGGCGCGCCCGCCGGTCAACCTGCTGCTGCCCAAGTCGCGCCGCAGGTCGGCCGATGCCGTCGGCGGCGCGGCCGCTGGCCCGTCTGCTGCCGCCGTCAGCGACGAGCAGCTGCTCAAGCAGGCGCCCCTCCTCAACCGCAGGCTGTCGAGCAAGTACATCAACACGCAGTCGGTCTTCACCGCGCCCGTGGCTCCGGACGGCGCGAAGCCCGACGACGCC
>NW_006920890.1:140385-142874 GCF_000417875.1 Pseudozyma flocculosa PF-1
ACGTCGACGACGACGCCGCCGCCGCCGCCGCCGCCGAGCTCGCCGCGCAACAGGGGCGCACGAAGCGCTACCTGGCTGCGCAAAAGGCGCGCGCCCGTCGAGCCGTCCTGCGCGCCGTCCGAACGGCCATCAACGGGCGCGATGCCGATGGCCTGGGCGGCGGTCGCAAGCTCGGCGTCAACGACGACGACGTCGACGGCATCGCCGACGGCTACATCTCGGCGACGTTTGCTGACGGCGCCGTGTCGTCGGCGGCAACGACGGTGCCGAGCGCCGTGGACCGGACGCTGCTCCGGCTCGACTTTAGCTCGCTCATCGCCTACCTCCCGCCCGACTTTTTCGGGCAGGACTACGAGATCCGCGAGTATCCCGTCGAGCGCGAGGTCGAGGGCGGGCGGCGGAGTCGGATCGTGGGCCAGATCCGCCGGCGGATGGAGGTGGCGCGCAGAGACATGGTCGTCTTTTGAGCCGCCGCTCCGTCTCCCCTCTCTCTCTGTCTCTCTCTCTCCTGCCCTGACGGACGGTTGGCCTCGCCCGGCCTCGTTCCTGCATTTTGCGCCAGCATCTCTTTCACCGGCCTCCTCTCTTGCACGACATGGACTCGGAACTTGCCTCCTGGGCGGTGTTCCATCTCGCCCTGCCCTCGCCCCTCGGCGCTTCATGACCTGCCGCGCTCGACACGACACGATCCCAACGTTTCCTTGATGATACCCGCTGTCTCGTCGCGCTCGGGGCCTAATCTGTCCCCGGCAGGCGGGCAGCGTTCACGATATTCTGCTCTCTGATCCAACTCGGCTGCTGCCATTAGAAACGATAGAGCGCATGCTGCCGAAACCATCGATGGCGATCACGATCAGATTGACGAAAAATGGCGATCGACGGCGCGCCTGCGAGCGATATGGCCTGGCCTGGCGTGGGCCCGTCCGGGGGCCAGCTAGGCCTCGGTGGGTGGCTGAGTGGCGGCGGCGGGCGCCGGCGTCGTCTCCTCAAATAGGTCGGCGCCGTCGTCTGCCTCTGGCTCGAGGTACTCGACGCCCTCGCGCACCTGCTTCTGCGCCTCGATGAGCGCCAACCGCCGTTCGTTGAGGACGAGCTTGATGCGGGCCATCGACTTGCGAACCTGCGGCAAGGGGGGGAGAAGGAGGGTGGTACGACCACGGGGCATGTCCAGCTTTCAGAGTGACGTCCAAGGCGCAGCGCCGCCAAGGGCCCGACTTCGTTGGGAGGCCGACCGGGGAGAGACGGTACGGGGGCCAACTCACCCTGTGATTTCTCCTGCTGAGGTTCTCGTTCCACATTTTTGCGGCCTGCCTGCCTCCGATCCTTCCGAGTTCCTCCCAGCTGGTGGCGAGGCGGTTCCGCTCCTGGAGGAGGACGTACCAGAGGGTGTGTAGGTCCTTTGAGCTCTTTGTGCGCAGCTCGGCGGCGAGCCAGGCGCGGCCGCTTCCGTTTTTTCCGAGGTCGGACTTGTGGACGGCGTGCGGGAGGCGGATCGAGAAGCCGGGCTGGTTGGTCGGGCTGCTCTCTGCCGTCTGCACCACGGCCGTCGTGGGCGGGTGCGCCAGGTCCGAGGGAAAGAGGGAGGCGTGCGTGTGGAAAAACTGGAGCAGCGGGTGCGCCGGGTAGCTGCGCAGCTGGTCCACCTGGTCCGTCGGTACGCGCGTCCGCGACTGCGAGGCGGGCTTGGTGGGTACCGGTACGGGCGCCTGGAGCGCGACGCTCGACGTGCTCAGCAGCCGAGACGGTCCCGCCACCCCGCGGCTCTTCAGGCGAGTCAGGGCCGATCGAAGCGTCATCATCGTCGGCGAGTCAGAGGGAAAGGAGTGCGATAATCGGAAGGTGATGCGGCGACAGAGGCGGTGCTGGCGCTGGTGGCGGCGGCAGTAATGGTGGCGATGGCGATGGCGATGGCTGTGATGATGGTGGTGGTGATGGCGGTGGTGATGGCGCAGGTGGTGTGGACGGCTGTGGCCGGGCAACCGGAAGGTCGACAAGGCGGGCCTGTCAGTTTTCCTGCTCCCGACTTGGCGGCCAGTAACTAGTGTCCAAGGGCCTGGCCCAGCCTGGCCCAGCCTCGCCTGCGGGATTTTCTCGAGCTGAGGTACGCCCTCTCGCGCGAATGGCATTCAGGTCGGGCGGGCGAAAATTGAGCTCAGGCGGCGGCAGCAGCGCTCTGGCCGGCCTGCATCCTTCCAACCAGGCAGGGCAGGCCAGGCTACCGCACAGGCGCCCTCCATCTCCTGACTCGAAGAACCCTGGGCCTGCTCAGCTTTCGCATTCCAACACCTCGCCCACCAAAGCCAGCCAGCCGCCGCCGCCGCCGACGACGACAACACCGACGCAGGATCGAGCTTTGCACCGCTCGCCACCACAACGCCACCTCGACCGCTCGCCCGCAGCAGCATCCAGCCTCGAGGGGTGTAGTCGCTGCACGCACGCACGCTCGCACTTCACACCGCACCGCACCACACCGCACCGCACCACAGACC
>NW_006920890.1:143391-147218 GCF_000417875.1 Pseudozyma flocculosa PF-1
CCACACCGCACCGCACCACAGACCGACCGACGCACCGATGGCGGCTCCGCAGAGGATGAGCGGCGACCCGACGCCCGAGGCGCTCCTCGCCGTCCTCGACGCCGCGGGCACCATCGCCGACTCGCGCCTCATCGCGCCCGACGTCCAGATCACCGCCGACCCCACCCCGTCCGAGCAGGACCCCGCCAAGCGCGCAGAGGCCAACGAGAGCATCTTCAAGGAGCGCGCACGGTGGCAGCTCGCCCTCTCCGACGTGCTCAAGAGCCTGCTCAGCAAAGAGGTGCGTGCCGCAGTGACAACGGTCGCTGGCATGCTACGATGACTTGCGACCGACGACGTTGACCGACTAGAATCCCGTGTGCCTCCTCCCTCCCTTGGCCCGTTGCAGATGGTCACGTCCGAGAAGCTCGAGGAGCAGACGTCGAGCCCGCTGCCCAACGGCTTCGCGCTGCTGGCGCAGGGTTCGCCCGAGATCCGGTTGGTCAAGGCGCTACCGGACGAGGAGGGCGTGGGCAAGTCGATGGCCGAGCTCAAGGAGCTGCTGGGCGCCGACGTGCTGCGCGACGGCCAGTCGAACGCCTTCCGCAACAAGTGGGCCAGGAAGCTGCCGGACGGCACCTTTGGCAGGACCGAGCTGACGCTGGGCAAGGCCGACGGCGAGCTGCGCGACGAGATCCGCGAGCAGCTCGACGAGGTGCTCAAGACGGGCACCGTCGCCGGCGGCGCCGGCGGCAGCGGCAGCGACGAAAAGAAGCTCGCCGAGCTGCGCAAGCGCAAGCTGGTGGCGACGCGCAAGCTCGTCTACTTTTCCATTGCCAAGGGCCCGCAGTTTGCGACGACGATCCAGAAGCTCGAGACGGACCTGAGCTTTGAGATGCTCCAGTCGGGCTCGTGGAAGACGGCGCCGTTCAAGCGCTACAACTTTGACGCCGAGGGCGCCGTGCCGGCGTCGGGGGCGCTCCACCCGCTGCTCAAGGTGCGCGAGGAGTTCCGCAACATCTTCTTCGAGATGGGCTTCACCGAGATGCCCACCAACCGCTTTGTCGAGTCGAGCTTCTGGTGCTTCGACTCGCTCTTTGTGCCGCAGCAGCACCCGGCGCGCGACGTCCAGGACACCTTCTTTATCCGCGATCCGGCCTACGCCGAAGAGATCCCCGAAGACTACCTGGAGCGCGTGACGCGCGTGCACCAGGAGGGCGGCTTCGGCTCGCTCGGCTACCGCTACCCCTTTGACCGCAAGGTGACGGAGCGCCTCGTGCTGCGCACCCACACGACGGCCGTGTCGTCGGCTATGCTCTACAAGATCGCCAACCAGCCGGGCGGATTCCGGCCCGCCAAGCTCTTTTCCATCGACCGCGTCTTCCGAAACGAGGCCGTCGATGCCACCCACCTCGCCGAGTTCCACCAGGTCGAGGGCGTCGTGGCCGACTACAACATCACCCTCGGCGACCTCATCGGCTTCATGGAAATCTTTTTCAAAAAGATGGGCGTCACCGACCTGCGCTTCAAGCCGGCCTACAACCCGTACACGGAGCCGTCGCTGGAAATCTTCAGCTACCACAAGGGCCTCAAGCGCTGGGTCGAGGTGGGAAACAGCGGCATGTTCCGCCCCGAGATGCTCCGCCCCATGGGCCTCCCCGACGGCGTCAACGTCCTCGGATGGGGACTCAGCCTCGAGCGCCCCACCATGATCCGCTACGCCGTCAAGGACATCCGCGAGCTCGTCGGCCACAAAGTGCCCATCAGCAGCGTCGAAAAGGCGCCCGCCACACGCTTCTAGGCGCCGTCGCAGGGCGGGCGGGGCCCCCAGCAGCGTAGAATTTGCCATGGCCATCTAGATCGACAGACAGACAGACAGACAGGCAGACAACGAGACCGACCGACCGACTGAAGGACCGACCGACGGACGCACGTGTACTGACGACGGCCGCCCTACCGCCATGCCGTAGGACGGAGAGGGAGAGAGAGAGGAAGGTGTCGCAGCCTACGACGCACGATCCCTCCCGCCGCTTCTGCTGAACCCATCGGCGGCGATGACGCGACCTCAGGCGGATGCCAGGTCGCTGCGGAACATGTCGAGCACGAGCGGATCGATGGTCTGCATGACGGCGGCAAACGAGCCCGTCGCGTCCTGGGTCTGGGCGCGCGTCAGGACCTCGGAGAGGTGCGCCGCCAGCGACACGGTGAGCGCGCGGTCCGAGAGCGCAATGTGGCGCGCGCGCGCCGAGCCAGGCGACGTGTCCTCGAGCCACCCGCCGCCGCTGCCGCCGCCGAGGTCGTCGTCGTCGTCGAAAAAGGCGTCGAGCTCCATCGACGCGATCGGCGACGTCGGGCGCGTGTATTTGCTAAAGCTGCCGGGTGGCGGGTCGGGTGTGAGTGAGGGAAGAGGCAGTGGGGGCGGGTCAGCGAGCCGGCGGACGGATGGGCCGGTCAGTGGGGTCCAGCCCAACGCTGCTGGGCCGACTCGCGGCGAGGACTCACTCGTTTGACCGGCTCTCGCGGATCTCGGCCACCGCCTCGGACCAGACGGCAATCATGTCGGGCACCTTTGCAAACACCTCGCGCGTGTCGGCGTTGCCCGGCGAGACGCCCTGCTCGACGACGGCGGCATCGAGGAGCGCGGCGAGGCCGAGCGCCGTCACCTTTCGCTTGCGCGCCGACGCCATGTTTTCAAAGCGCTGGCAGACGAGCGAGACGAGGGGCGGCCAGATGAGCGTCGAGTCCGGGTAGGTCGATGCCATGTGCGCGTGCCTCGACGCGGAGCGGATGAGGCCGAGGAACGACGCGCCGGGCGCGTAGAAGGCGATGCGGCAGACGAGGCCGACAAAGTGGGTGGCGATGCTGGCCGACTCCTTTGTGTGGAGCAGGCAGCCGACGAGGGCCGTGACGATGCCCGTCGAGTCGAGCACCTGCATCCACGTGTCGCGCACCTCGAGCCAGTTGGGCAGGCCCGCCAGCGCCTGGACCAAGGTGTCGAGCGCCGCGACGGGCGCCAGCACCATGGGGCTGCTCGGATCGGCCAGGATGGCGGCAAAGGCCGACAGGATGTCGCGGCCGTACGTTTCGAGCATCGCGAGCGGGCTCAGCATCGACACCTCTTCGATGGCCCGGCAGATTTCGACGCAGTAGTCGGGCTGGGCGATGAGGTCCTTTGCCAGCTCGAGGACGTGGAGCAGCGGCGGCGTCATGGTCGCCGTCGAGTGGAGCGCGCGCACGTAGAGGAGCGACAGCGCGTCCTTGGCCAGCAGGTGCGACACGGCCGGACTCAGCGAGTCGCGCACAATGGGCGCCACGACGCCGTGCAGCTTGGCCGTCAGCGCCGCCGTCTGCCCCTCGGCGGGCAGCAGCTCGATGGCGCGCAGGATCTTGGAGATGAAGACGATGACCGACGGTTTGGCCTTGCAGTCCGGGTCCTCCTGCTGCCACAGCATCGGCACCAGGTCGACGAGGGCGTCCGAGTGCGGCGCCACGCGCGGGCCCATGCGCTCGATGAGCACCGAGAGCGAGTCGGTGCACGTCTTGATGCTCTCCATCTCGTGCAGCTCGCTCGCCGCCGCCAGCGTCGCCAGGCTCTGGAGCGCGTCCGAGAGGTAGGGCATGAAGCCGTCGGCGTCGAACTCGAGCGCATCCGCCAGCGCCGCGATGCAGCGCGCCGACGCCAGCCGCACGGCCACGTCGGTGCGCCCGGGCACGTCCGACAGCAGCTCGACCAGCAGCGCGTAGACGGCCGGCCGCGACTCGACGAGCACCTGCTCCGACCACTCCCACAGCAGCCACGCGATCCGCCGCCGCACCACAATCCACAGCGGGCTCGCCGAGCTCTCGAG
>NW_006920890.1:147481-155329 GCF_000417875.1 Pseudozyma flocculosa PF-1
CCTCGGGGATCAGCCGCTCGGCAATCACGCGGCCCATGCGCTGGTTGGCGGTCGGCACGTCGTCGCCGTCGTCGTCGCCATCCGGGCCGCCGGGCCGGCAGAGGTAGTCGCGGCAGCGGCCGACGGCGGCGTAGACGGCGTCGCGCGTCAGGACGTCGTCGAGCGCGTCCGGCGAGAGGGCCGCCGTGGCCTCGAGGTGCTTCCACAGGTGCTCGCCGACGACGCCGATGGGCTTGGTGTGCTGCGCCAGCACCATGAGGGTGCGCTCGGCGGCGGGCCGGATGTCGAGTTCGTAGTTTTCCTGCTCCTCGCCCACGCTCCACTCCTCGGGGTCGGCCTGCCAGCGCTCGAGGTCGTCGGCGTTGAGGCGCATGAGCTTGCGCACGAGGACGTCGGTGGCCTCGATGGCAAACGGCTGCGAGCCAAAGACGCCGGCCTCGGGCTTGCCCTTCCACTCTACGAGCGACTTTTTCAAGAGCACCAGCGCCTGGACGACAAAGCGCGGCGGGTAGTCGATCAGCGCGCCGTGGTCGGCGTACCGGTCGCGCGGTACCGCCAGGCTGTCGGGCGACACGTCCTTGGCCTGGACCCAGTACCAGCCGACGACGTCGGTCCAGCCGTCCCAGAAGGCGGCCTTGCCCTTGTCCTTTTGGATGAGCGACAGGAAGAACTTGCCAAACGAGTGCAGGTGCTTGGTCAGGGCGGCCAGCAGCGATGTCCCGCCGGCCATCGACGACGACGACGACGACGACGGCAAAGACGAAGACGAGGTGGAGGAGGAGCGCAGCAAGCCAAGGTAGGCGAGGCGCGTGTCCTTGAGCGTCTGGAGGGCGTGGGGCGTGGAGCGGAAGAAGGCGAGGGCGCGGTTTTCGCTGTTGCCGCCCTCGGCCGAGGCGGTGCGCGAGATCATGCCCATGTCGGCGACGGCGAGGCGGGAGATGGCCTTGAGCAGAAGGTGGCTGGTGCGCACCTGCTCGGCGCGCAGCGGGGCCGATGCCCACGCCGAGAGCGAGGCGAGGTCGGCGGGCGCAGCCGAGGTCGTCGTCGACGTCGAGGGAGACGCCGATGACGACGCGGATGGAGATGCTCGCGGCCGAGGGAGGCTAAAGGTCTCGGCAAAGTACTGCTGGAAGATGGGATGGAGGCTGGGGAGGAGCTCGCGCGAGAGCTCAGTCATGCGCATCTTTCCGGCGAGGATCTTGACCGACTCGAGCTCCTTGAGCGTCTTTGCGCACACGTCTGCGGCGCGCATGAGGATGGTGGTGTTGAGCAGCCTTGCGCTGTGGGATGCCGGGTCCTCTGTCGACGGGGCAAGGGGCGCCGGGCCGAGGCGCTCGAGGGCGGCGTGGGCGTCGACCATGGCGCGCTGGAGGTTGGTGAAGAGGTCGGGCCAGTCTCGCGGGTAGTCGTTGCGGGCGATTCTGGATATGGCGACGGCGGCCTGGAGGGCTATTGTTCGGTCTGGCTCGTAGAGGCACTGGAAGAGGGCGTGTCGGATCTGGTGCTTGACGTCTGCGGGGATGGTGACGGTGACGCGCGCGACGACGCGGGAGCGCCAGAACTTGTCGACGCCGTTCTTGAAGCGGATGATGGCGAGGGTGCGGATGGCATGGTGTGCGGTGGTGGCGGTGGCGGTGGCATCTGCAGTGCTATGATCGCGGTCAAAGGCAATCTGGAGGAGGATGAGCCAGAAGCGGGGTTCCCTCTCCCACTCCTCGAGCTGCTGGTTGGCGCGGCTGAGCTGGGCCGGATCCTGGGAGACGGCGAGGGTGAGGACCTGTACGACGGCCTGCACGGCGGCGGCGGCGTCTGACATGGCGGTCCAGGAAGCGGGTGCGCGCCGTTGAGCGAAGGTGGCTGGGGCGGGAGAGGTGGTGGTGGTGGTGATTGATGTAGGGTGCGAAAGCAGGGAATCGAGGGGGATGGGCGAGACGCGTACGTTCTTCTCGCCCGTCGACGTCCGTCTGGCTGCCAGCCAGCCAGCCAACCAGTCGACCCTGGCTCGGCTTGGCTTGACTTGCCAGCCAGACGAGGCAGGACAGGCACAGGTAGGCACAGGCACAGGGCAGCCTCAGTCTCGGCTCAGACGCCCGACGACAAAGGGCGGTCCGACCGCCTCCACTTTGCACCTCGTTGTTGGCTCTCGGCCACCACCACCCTCTGCCTCTAACCTCGCGCGGCCATCCCCTCGATCCGCTCTCCATCGGCCCTCGCTCTGCCACATCCCAAGCCAACATGTGATCCGACCCTCAGCCATGGCCCTCAACGCCTACCACATCAACGACGACGACCCATTCGATCACGTCGCCAGCGGTCGCGCCCCGCCTCGACTCCGCGATGCAACCCCGCCCGCCACACAGCGCCGCCCCGGTCTGGGCCACGCTCGCCACGACGCAAGCCAAAACGACTGGGCCTGGAGCACCCTCAGCACCGGCGAGTCGACCGCAGCAGCAGCTCAGAGGATGAGGACCTGGTTCGTCGGCGCAACCGCACTCAGCGACCCGTCCCTGCGCAACGCCCCCGCCAGTGTCACCGACGCCGCCGCAGCCCTCGTCCACGATCCCGTCCCTGCACCAGTCACGCCGGTATCCCCGCAGCTCGAAACCATGTCCCAGCTCTACGCTGCCCTCACCCGCGACCTCGAAACGCCCGACAGCGCCACCGCCACTGCTCCTCCTGCGCCTGCCACCACCCGTCGGCCACCACCGCGAGCCGCCCCGGTCGCTGCACCGCATGCCGCCCGCGTCAAGGCTGCCTCGCGCCAGCAGAGCTCGGACTGGTTCGTATCAAAGGCCCTGGCGAGGCTTCAACAGCAGAAGGCAAGCGCCGCGCAGGCGAGTGCCATCGCCCAATCGACGGGCGACAATGGCGACAGCGACGGCGACCGGCACGCAAGCACATCGCCGACGCGGCAGACCTGCCCCTGCCCCGGCTGCGGTGAACCGATCCCGCTGAATGCCTCGCCCAGCGACCTCGCCCTGCACAGGCAGAGCATCGCCCATCGCCTCGGCCTCAACGCGCCCGTCTCGTCGGCATCGGCGTCGGCATCCGAGGCGGCCACCCCTGTCGTGTCTTGCGCCGAAACGCCGCTCGACCGCAGCCGCTCGCCCTCTCGTGCCGTCTCCCCAGCTCACGATACCGGCGGCGACGGACAGGTGGGAAGCGAGAACAAGGATGACAGCCAGGCTGCTGCCTCGGCCCGCAACCACCGCGGCATCTCGTCGCGATGGAGAAAGTTGCGCTCGGACAACGTCGGCTACAGCCTTCTTGCCCGCATGGGCTGGAAGGAGGGCATGGGACTCGGCATCGAAGAATGGAAGTGGCAGCAGCTCGCCAAGGCCAAGCGGCGCCAGGCCGCCGAGGCTGCGTTGAAGCAGCGCCGCGCTTCCTCTGCCACGCGGGCCGAGCCCGGTGTCGGCGTTGTCGACAGCATCCCCAGCGACGGCCAGAGCGCCAGCCGCGCTATCGTCGTACTGTCCAGCGACGACGACGAGGGTCGCTGCGATGCCATCGACGTGGACATGGACTCGCCGCGAGAGCAGCAAGAGGTTCATCAGCCGGGCGGGACTTCGCAGCTGGGTCGCGTCGATTGGTGGGACAATCTGCCCCGCGCCTCGGGCGTGGCGGACGACGGCTACCAGTTCGGGGATGACGCCGATCACGTCTTTGACGGTCCGTCCTCGCCGCCGCCGTTGTCGCCCAGCGCGCTCGCCGACGGAGACTCGATCGACATGTCGGCCAGGCCCTCGACCATGACGGCGCCGATCGACATCGATCTTAAGACGGATCGACGCGGTCTCGGCATGCGGCCCAGGGGCACACGGCGTAGCCGCACGGCGGAAGGCGAGGTCGAGATCCGCCGGCGGGCGTACGGCGACGACGATGACGAAGGCCAGCCAGCCCGACAGCGGAGCCGTACAAGGAGCGGAGGGGAGCCGTCGAGAAAAGGCGACAGGCCCGACGGCTCGCAGAGGATGACCAAGGCCAGGAGGAAGAGGGACGAGGCCAGGAGAAAGGCCGAGTGGCTGGCCGTGCGTGCCAGTCTGTCCTGAGGGCGCGCGCGTGTGCGTGTGCGTGCATGCGGCCGGAAGTCGAGCTCGATCGGCTCTCTCTCTGTCTGAATGTCAGTGCGTCTGCCTGTCCGTCGATACGGCTCCTAAGAGACTGCGTCGATGCGGTCGTGTGGCTAGGCATGCGAGTGAGATGGGCTGCGCTGTCGTCGTCGGGCGAGGAGGAGGAAGCCAGATGGGGGAGGCGGAGGTGGTCGAGTGTGGCCTGCTGCGCGGCTGGGCCGTGGTTTTTCGGGATCCGGGCAAAAAGGTGGAGCTGCCTGTCGGTCGATCAGCCCGCCCCCCGCGCCGCCTTCTTCCACCACCACCACCACCACCACCACCGATACAACCACCATCATCGCGCTCTGCTACCTTCCTCACCTCTAGCCCATCTCTGCACTTCGAACAAGCGGATCCAAGCACTCTGTCACCCAAAGCCGTCTTCCTCCCAGCCCTCTCCGGAGTCCCCCCTTGAGCGTGCAGGATGTCGAAAGTAGGCCAGCCGGAACTGAAGCGCTTCCTCGACAAGCGGGTGGCGGTCAACATCCAGGGCGGGCGCAAGATCAACGGCACGCTGCGCGGCTTCGACATGTTTCTCAACCTCGTCGTCGACGATGCCGTCGAACAGGTCCACCCGGACTCTGGCAACGTAAACGCCTGGCAGGATGGAGAGAGTTGTGGCACCGTCGTCAGTACCACCCTTCCCCCTCCCGTCCTTCCAGCGCCCCTTCTTTGTGAGGACGAGTCTTCTGGCGTTTTCGGTCGTGTGCTGACATCGCTGCGTGACTTGATGTCGTCCCTCCCCTTGCCTCTTCTGCATCCACCTGTTTTGTGGTTGGAATGGACAGGTCGTCCGTGGTAACAGCGTAACGTCACTCGAGGCGCTCGAATACGTCAAGACGCGATAGGAGGAATCGGCAGCCACGACGAATCTCAACAGCGGCTCTGCGTGCACACGCCGAGTATGGTCCCAGCACTGTCGGTACGGCCGTCCTTTTGCCGGCACGATCCGGCCTCGGTCAAGGCATCTTCCAGCCTCCCTCGCACGATGCTGTCCATGACGAATTGAAGGAACGACTCGGACCTCGCTCCTCCCTCGCATTCGCACATCGAGCGCAGGCAGTGCAGGCGTGGATCCAAGCGACGGCCGACGACGACCCACAACCCGGCACGCGCCCATCACGATCCACACACGTACCCACGTCCGTCCGCCCCCGCCCCCCCGTCTCGAGGGCTCGCTCCACTCCGCGCCACGCAACGCAGGCCCAGCCCCGCTGCTCCTCGCAGACCCGATCGCTATACCTCTCCCCTCCCCCAAACTCCCCCCTCCTTCCACGCCCCGCACCCGCTCCCAACACCGCATGTACTTCTACCTCCGACTTGAACCCCTCACAGCAAAGATAAACGTCTAAGAAAGTGGCCATCGTTCTTAACCACGTCGGCTGCCCTCGGAGCAAAAGCAACGCCAACCAGGGAAAAAGAGTGGGCTCTTGGGGGAATCGAACCCCCGACCTCCTCTATTGGAACTCCACCTGCTGGCAGAGGGGATCAGACCCGAAAGAGAAATCATGCCTCTAGACCAAAGAGCCGCCGATGGTGGCGACGACGTCAAAACCGACAGCATTCGTGCACGTCGGCGATGATGTCGGCGCCACCATCGACGGTCTTGGTCCGGAGGATGATGTGCTCGACGGGAGCTACAAGCTGGCCGCTGCTAGAAGCGGTCCAGCACCGAGACTCGCCGAAGGGCGAGGTAACCTACAACAAGCCTTACACCTTGATGACGACGACGAACCAACGATCCAGCGGCATCCCGACGATCGCCATGACGAGCACGACGAAGCGACGAGGCGCCTTATCGAAAAATTGACCCAGTATCGCTTGCTAGGCGCCCTGGGATGGAGGGAGAGCCATTCTGTCCCGCCCTCCAGACCAGGCCGCTTGATGACGACAGAGACCACCAGAACTGGCGCCTCTGAGCAGACGGGCTGCGGCTACGCTCCGATGTTCCCCGCCGCCGGCCTAGGCCCCTCTTGAACATGGTTGACTTGAAACGGCGACGATTAAGAGACCGACAAGCGCCCCAACAGCGAGAGACCACGAGGACAGCCCGACAAGTGACGACAACGGCCTGGCTCCGGCGAACGAAAACGAATCTTGAAGCCGAACTTTGACGACGACCACGACAACGTCCGACACGATGGTCTTGACACGCAAAACCTTGACGATGACATGGCGATGGGATCGAGACCGTCGACACAGGACCTAGAGAGCCGACGAATTGGCAGGAGATTCACCGAAGGGCAGCTAGCCGCCAAAAACGGGGGATGCCCACGACCAGACCGACCGGACACCCGCCGACTATCCCAAATTCACGGACCTCCTGGCGACATCCGCAACCAGACCTGAGACCTCTACCGCACTCCCTGCCCAGGCGCCAGTCGCTACCACACAATCACGCCCACATCTACCCCTGACTGGATAGGGGCTATCTGACGTGGCCTGGGAGTGATCAACGGTACACGGACCACCCCTACGTCGCTGCCCCGGTAGACACACACTCGCACCATCCGACCTAGCCTCGACCCGCCTGATCACGGCTCCCCTCTCTTCCTGCCTCGAACCACTACGCCTTCTCCTACCCTCCCCGACGCTAAGCCAACACCCGCTCCTCGAACAAGAACACCATGGCCGAAGCTACACCCGCACAGACGACCAGCGCGAGGCAAATGACCATCACACCGAAATACATCCCGTGCGCGCCCCGCCATAGGAACAAATCGGCAGACGTGATCCGCCCGAAAGTGCCGTTTGAGGAGATTCCGTCGGTCACCGAGACACGCAACCTTGCCTACAAGATCCCGCCCGGATTTGTCAGATATGGTCTGCCCTCATCGTTCAAAATCAATGACCTCGAGGTTCAGATGAACGCTATCGGCACAATCGTCGAGCAGCTGGAGGTGGCATACCGAGAGAAGTACACGCCGGGCACTGTCACGTTCAACAAGCGCGGGAAGATCATCACGGCCGACATCCAATGGACCGGACCGACGCGATTCGACAGCGCCACGCCTCTACAAATCGAAGGTTACTCCCTCGCCTTCATGGGCATTGGCACCTTTACCCCGGACACGTACATAACGATCAAAGTCGCAAACTTGTCAGGATCGCACGAGGCGTCGCTCCCCTCCCTTGCCCGAGTCGTGTCACAGATCGTCCCCTACAGCCTTATTGACGTTTGGACGACCGACCGCGTCCTCCAGTCCCGAGTCACGCAGCGCACGTTCCGCTCATGGGGTGCCGAACTCTACCTCATCTTCAATCTGGCGAACACAGAAGAGGAAGGCATCCAGGAGCAGTATGAGGAACGCGCCGCGGCACTCCCGGGATGGGTCACCTACGGCGGCCAAGACTACAGACTCGAATACGCTTATCGCTTTGACTACTGCACGTTCTGCAAAGCTGCAGCCAACGACCTGACCGTGCGCCACACGTACAACAGGTGCGAGGCCCGACTCTGTAGCTTCTGCAAAGATCCCGGACACAAGCGAAAAGACTGCCCGAAGGCCAAGAGAGCACAGCGCGACATGGACGCCGATGATGCCAAAGCGGTCGAGACCGTTGCCCTGCAGAGGGCGGCCCTCGGATCGCGCTTGCACAACGAGAACCTCGCGAAGCGCAAACGCCTCCAGTACGGAGAAGCCGACGAACGCCCGGAGAACAGCAACTCCATGACTAACTGAACATGATCCGCGCAAACACCCCCCCCCCCCCCCACCGACCCGCCNCGCACCAC
>NW_006920890.1:155398-212087 GCF_000417875.1 Pseudozyma flocculosa PF-1
GACTAACTGAACATCGATCCCGCCGCAAACACCCCCCCCCCCCCCCCCCTCCCCCTTCCACCCAACGCCCTCCGGCACCCCATCCTCCAGGGGCTGTCGCCCCGTCCCCAGAAACACTTGTTCGCCCCTGACCGTAATAGACAATGACGAACCACGCTTTGACCTCCAACGTGCATAAGAGACCGAATTGCTCCCACACCGCGCCGGGCGATCGATGACAGCGTAGCAGGTACCGCCTGCCCACCTTCCCCCAAAGCTGTAACGACCACCACCCCCAACGTCGAGCCCACACGATAGCAATGCCGAACCTCAGAGTGCTCAGCTGGAACTGTAACGCAATGAGCGGGAGAGCACTCACAACCGCCAGAGACTGGCTATCCATCACCGCCGACGCCGATGTCGTCCTTCTACAGGAACCATTCGCCCCGTCCATACGCCACATCTACGAACGGGACCCTGCCCTGATCCCGAAATGGGAGAACGTGGCACACAGCTCGATACAACCGCAGCTCCACCGCGCGTATATCAGCGCATTCGCAGCAGTGATCATTCTCAAAAGCGACCTCGTGGTATCCTCGCATCGCCTCCGGGGAGAAGGCAGGCTCGTCTCGGTCACGGTGACGGCGGGCGGCACAGAGCTTGAGCTGACCTCGGTCTACGCGCCAGCGGAAGCAGTACAGAGAAAATCATTCTTCGAGTCGCTCACGTTCGCGAGATCCAGAGATGGGCCCATTCCGATCTACGGCGGCGACTGGAACGACGCACCCTCGGCGCAACTCGACTTCCTCCACGCACGACAGGTTAGGAACCACCACTGGCCGTGTATTGAACCCAAGGCGATGATGGCCAAACTTCACGATGTCTTCGCGCTGCTGCACCCGGAAAAGCACGGCTTCACCAGGGTCATGCACACCCCCGCCCGAACTACCGCGAGCCGGATCGACTTATTCCTAGTCCATCAAGACCTGCTCGCTGCCTGCCAGTCCGTTGACGTTCTCCAAACCCTAGCCTCAGACCACTCAGCTATCCTACTTCGAGTCGACGACTCTGACGGCGCTATAGGCGCGGAGCCGAGAAATGCGACACGATGGACCCTCCCTCAGCGCATAGCAACGTTTTCACCCTTTAAGACCGCAACGAGCACGTTCCTGGCAGATGTAACACACGATACGATCGACCCCCCAAGAGGCACCAGTGTGGGACAAGAGTACATGCATATGGTGGAACGATGCCGGGCATTCGCCAAAAGGAAGTCGTACGAGCTCAGCAACCACGCCAGACAGACGGCGGAAAAGATCAGAGCCCTTCGCATTGAGATCGCGGAATGGCCGCTAGACAACTTTGACCACACGAAAACAGCCTACCAACACAAGCTTGAGGAGCTGCGAGACCACCTAGCGCTCCAAACAAACAGGTCTCAAGGCCGGCCAAAGATGGCAAAGTCTCCGGCCTCAGCCGCCAGTCTTCCGACCGACTCGGTCGTGCGGTTCTACACGGACATGTTTGGCGCCCGGCCGGAGCCTCCCGTCGTGGAAAGGGCGAGATCCATGCTTCTTATGACGTCTCCGCAGACACTAAGGGAGGACACGCGCGGAAAACTAGACACAATCTTCTCTGTGGACTCGGTATCGGCTGCCATATCTGCGTCGAAGCCCAACCACTCTGCGCCGGGCAAGAACGGCCTTCCGCACTCGTTTTGGAGAAGCAATGACGACGCAGTGGCGACGATGCTAACCCGCCTCCTGAATACGCTACGGTCCGGTCGCTCCCTGCCCACTGTACATCCACTGGCACGAGGCATTCTGCTATACAAGAGAGGAGACGCAGGGAACCCAGCCAATTACCGCCCTCTGTCCATCATTGATTCCGACCTACGCATCATGGACAGCGTCATGCTCGCGCGCCTACAGTCCGCGGTCAGCGAAGTCACGCCCAAGACGCAATGTGGCTTCATAGCAGGCAGAACGAGCACGGAGGCAGCGGTGGTGCTACACACTGTGATATCGTCCATCCAGACTGGAACAGCGGACTCGTCGTGCGCGATCATTGTCGACCAGGATCAGCAAAAAGCGTTCGACCAGATGGCACGCTCGTGGATATGGCAAGTAATGAAGCATCGCAACTTCCCGGCTTCGTTCATTAGGACGCTACGCACATTCTACCACCACCCGCACGTCGAATATGACCTCGGACACACCGTCTGTGCCCCCATTCCGCTAGAACGTGGGGTACTACAGGGCATGCCCACCTCGTCACTAATCTACGTGCTGGTATACCAACCATTCCTCGACGCGCTGATGCATGACGGGATCGGCGTCCGAGTCGGCGACGAAAATACACCGCCTCTCACCTCAATCTCATACGCCGACAACAGCAACATCTTCTTAGGGGACCCGTCTCAACTCGACCTTTACAACCACAGACGGGCGCAGTATGACACGGCGACAGGCGCGTCGCTCAATCCCTCCACGAAGTACCGAATACTAGCGGCCCCAGACCTCAGAACACACCCGGAGGAGCAATGGCCCAGAGGCCGCATCGCGGAGAGCAAGATCGACCCTTCGACAGAATGGGAATACCTCGGCTTCCACTTTCACGCTGAGGACAAGATCTGCACGCTATCGAGGGAAAGATTGGTGCTACGCCTGCAGCAGCGACTAGCGGCGACGGCGCACAAGCGACAAGACCTTCTCACACGCGTAGACACGCTGAACAGCCAGGTGCTCTCCATCCTGTGGCACTCCATGGGAGTCGGCTTCAACCCTGCCACGCTGCACCAACGTATACGTGCCATGGTGACGCCATGGCTCTTTTCCGGGCAGACTCGTGGCTGGATTCCGTGGGAAACATGCACGGCCCCAAGACAACAGGGAGGCCTCGGCCTGCACGATCCGGAATCGCGATCATCCAGCATTCAAGCGGCCTGGCTAGCAAAGGCGCTTCTTGCATCCAAAGACGAGAGCAGTCCAATGTCCTCGTTTGTCCATCTGATCAAGTCACATCTCCTGGATCGATGCGACGGCCCCCTTGGAGTTCTGCTCACGAGACGGTCGACAAAGTGGACAAACGCCCGCCTCGACCACGACCACGCCTTCGTTGCCTCCGTCCTTCAGACGGCAGAAACCTTTGACCTGCGCCTAGCCTCGACCGTGAACTGGGAGGCAATCGACCCGCGAGAGGCAGCAGCGCTACCATGGTACCTCCCCGAGTACCAGATCGAGAACATGGCCGGCATCGGAGGCGCCCGATACATGCACCACATCGCTGCGATACGTCTTCAAGGCTTTGTAACCTTTGCGGACGTCCTATGGGTTGATCATAGCTCTAGCAAGCTGGGTATACCGTCGATGGCAGAGATCTCGATCGAAGATGACCGACCGCGCCACCACTGTCCAAGGTTCTCGGAGACGGCAGCACGCAACGTCGCAAATGCACACGCACCGACCACAACCCATACAACCTTATACTGGCTTGCATCTCGATGGGACCGATACTGGGAGTCGCTCCGGCGAGGCCTACGCGACTGCCTCACGAGCATCGTGCCCTCCGTGCCACGCCGTGGTGCACTGAGAAGCCGACTCATCCCGAACCCCGGCGACGCCGTGCCCCCGTGGGAGGTGATGGTACTAGGAAACGATCCGCTGCACCACATCTCACCAAAGACGGCAGTCCACTACTGGGAGAGCAAACACGCCAAACGCCAGCCCATGCCGGCCTGGGACCGCCTCCCGACGCGCCTACCAGCGGAGACCTTCTGGGCAAGAATATGGGCTCGCCTGCACTCAGTCAAGATCCCGGAGGCACAGACAATCTGGATCACGCTCTTGCACGAGAAGACTCTCCGCTTCCGCGACACTGAATTCCACGTATGGCGGTGCGCGTGCGGAGAACGAGACTCGCCCCGGCACGGGTTTGCGACATGCCCGATGATCCGGCAATACTGGACCCACGTGTGGGGGATCGTCAAGAGGGCGGTGACGGACGTACCGGTCGTGATGCCGAGCACAGCACAGGACTTCTTCTTTGGATGGCACGACCTCTACGAACGGATGACCAAAGAAGACAAAGCCAGACTAACCTGCATCCACACGGTCGCGGTTCTCTCGCTGGACACCGCGAGGAAGAAAGCGACGGCAGAAAGAGACAACCACCAACAAGACACCTTCCGACCCATCTCTGCAGCCGCGGTGCTCCACTCGCACCTTACCCGTCTAGACGTACAGCAAAGCACTCTGTTTGCCGGCACAAGACTCAAGAATGGCTGGGGTCTGGATCTTCCAGACCTACAGGGGGCGTGAGCCCGACGAGACACGTCCGAGAAATGGACGCCCACAGCTGCACCAGCGTGCGCTCCAGGACCGGCGACCCTATGTAACTTGTGATAGATATGCATGAAATACAACTCTTTAAGAGCCGCTCGATGTCAGAGGGCATCCAGGTTGCATATATTATAGCTCACACTACCCCTCAAACAGCAGATCAGGTCATGGCCATTGCTTCCTCGCCCACCGTGGCGGGTGCCCTTCCTCCTCACCACCACCTGCTCGCTCGCTCGCCGCATCGGCCCTGGTGATCCTGCCGCCGCTTTGGGCTGATATGCTCCCGCACATGGTGGGCCATGCTCCAGCGGCCATGTCGCAGCGACCATGCTCCAGCAACCCCCGAGTCGGAGGTACAGCCTGCTCTTGCCCGCCTTCCTCGGGCTACCCCCGGGGCAAGTGGCCGGACGTCGCTCTGTCGAGATGACCACGCTGCCGTCGTGGCCTACGCATCTCGGTGCTGCCACTCTGCGACCCGGCTGAACGGCGCGGCTGGTCGATGCAAGGATGAGCAAGCTCAGTCCACGGCGTCCTGCACGTCAGCTTGGCTGCCCTCTGCGCTTCGTGTGGTTCGCCGCCGACACGACGAGGTAGGCCGGCCTCCGCCTGGCCAGGCCACCGCCTGACGGAATTGCGCGAAAAAAGACACGCGGAAAAAGACCCTTGACCCGACCGCGGCAGAGGCCTGAACCGGGTTGAGAAAGAGAAGGAAAAAAGAGAAGCTCCAAATCCGGGAATCGAACCCGGGTCTGCACCGGTCACTCCCTCGGCGAAGAGGGCGCTGTAATGACAAGGTGCCGTCATGGCCACTAAACTAATTCGGAGGGGATGTTCAAGGGCAAAAAATAAGCATATATAAATGCGAATGTGCGCTCCGTCATTCACGACGCCCCCCTGGCCGCGTCTCCAGTCCACCGCGCAACAGGCCAGGTCATGCCTGCCTTGTGCCCGCGCCTTCTCTCCGCTCCTCACCCTCGGCCTCGAGAGGGTGGCAGGGGATCGATGATAGATCACCCACCGCTGCGCACTGCATGTCTCTGTCGTCCCATCCGACGCCCGCGCACTCGGAGGGTGCCTGTATCGGAGACAGCCCACGAGCGAGGGCCCCAGGAGCTGCCCTCGAGCGGTGGCAGAGGCAGCCAGCCGATGGCAGCACCGAGGTCAAGCGCGTGCTCGGCATGCCTGGCCTTTGCGGCGTCCACTTACGGGCACTTTCTTCACACGCTTCCGTCATAGCGGCTTTCGCGCAATCACCGTACCAAGCCCAGAGGGCAGCCACATCGCTGGGAGAGCAGGCAGTCGGGCAAGCTAGCCCGCAACGCGCGGGTCGACCCGATCCCGAAGCTGCATTCCAGCGTCGAGGCAGCGGCAGCCCCGGGCCTACACGTACCACCATACTACACTACGCTCGCACGCACACGCACACCCACACGACGACTGGTACCGTACCGTACATGCCCTCCGTGGCCAGGAACCGGAAGCAAGCAGATGGCTTGGCGGCATCTCGAGGCCAGCTCGGCCCGCCGTTCGGGTTCCTGCCTGTCGCGACACGCCCGAGGCCTGCCGGGTCAGTCTCGCCGCCTGCCAGGCCTCCCTCGGTCGTGCCGGCCACCCCGACCGCACGACGCGGCGAAATTGCAATTGGCGCGGCCTTGGCCCGGGAAGCAAGCCCGCCAGCCAGCCAGCAAGCAAGGCAGCACAGCAGCCACGAGCGAAGTCTTGGCGGGCGCCACGGCGATTTGCCTGGCGACTTTGCCTACGGGGTGGCCTGCCTCGACCGGAGTTGCTGCTGCTGGTTGCTTGCTCCTCTCGATGCCGCCTGTCGCCGCCGTCGCCGCCGTCGCCGCCGGTCCCTCGCTCCTCCTCAGCTGGCAGGCATGGTCGTCCGCAGCGAGCGCGTGGTACCTTACGCACGGCACCGGCCGGGTCGTCAGGCACCAACGATCCTCCCTGCCGCCCGACCGCCACCTACGTACGGAGCTCCTGGCGCTGAATGCGGCCGGCCCCCCTCGACGCCTCTTAGCTTGCCCAGGCCAGCTGGACGTGCTCCACGCGGGTACATGTGGACGGGGCCGACGAGCAACATCGTACGAGCTCGCGACGGCCCATCCTGGCGCGACGTTCCACCCTTGTGCGACGATGCCGACCTCGTGGCCGCAGCCTGCAACGTCCCAGCTTTTCTTGGCGGTCTGGCGACTGTACTTTGATGTGCCGCTGGACCCTCATCCTTCCTCGGAACGGGAAGCCCAGTCCACCAGCAGAGAGGGCTCACCCCTCGCTGGCGCGACGAGCGAGGCGATGGGATACGAGACCAACACCTGCCTCGCCGATCGGTCCGGTCCGTCGGTAGGGCGCACGAACGGCTCGCCAGCCAGCCTCTCGACGATCACAGAGCAGTGCCGTAGTGGCAGGAAGAGCCTTCGCGCATGTCATCTCGGCCCGTCCTGTGGGCTGCTGGGCAAAGCCCGATGGGTCAGCCGGTGTCCATCGGTCGAGCAACTCTGGCGCAGCCCGTCACGGTGGCTGGGACGGACCGAGCGGATCGCACCTCTCTCTCTGTGGATCGCATGCATGGCAAGAAGGATCTGACCTGCTGCTGCTGCCAGCGCGTTCATCATCTCGACCCGGCCCGTCGGCCCACCCAGCGGCGACGCATCCCATCGTCGGGAGAGGCCAGAGCACCCGCAGGCCTGGTCTAGCATCGTACCGCGCCCGCCTGCACCGGGCAATCTTCGACGAAAGACGACGGGGTCCAAGCTCGAAAGGCCGAAGTGTCGTCGCTGACCCTGTCTGTAGGTAAGCAAGCACGCACCTTTGCCTCAATGCGGGAGTCCTAGACGAGCGATCGTTGGTCGTCGCCGTCGTCGTCGCCGTGGCGGAGCGACAGCAGCGGAGGGTGCTCTGTTGGCGCGGTCGAGGCCGCCGCACGCACGCACGCACGCACGCACGCACCGTCAGCGCGGCGTCACGTCCATGATGTCGTCGTCGTCGGGGGCGGCGGCTTGTCGGACGGCGCTGCTTGGGACATGTCTCGTCCTCGCCACTCTTGTCGATGCTGCCGCCCGCTCGTGGTCGCTTACCCCCGACCTTGCTTGCGATGTCGACCCGGTCAAAGTGCGGCCTGCCAGGCGAGTCGAGGTGCGCGCGCGCAGACACACGGCAGGCAGGCATGCCTGTGGCCAGGCAGGCCAGGCCAGCGACTCGACGCGGCCTTTGAGCAAAAATCCAAATGCTGCCGGACGCCCTTGCAGACAGGCGCGAGGAGGGCAGGAGGGGCAAGGCAGACAGGCAAGCGCAGGCTGGCTGGCTGGCTGGCGGTCACGGAGCGTGTGGACGGGTCAAGCGCCAGCGGGTGGCTTGGAGAGCGAGGCTGCGCTGCTGCTGCTGCTGCTGCTGCTGCTGCTGCTCCTGGCCTGGCCTGCCTCTCAACGCAACGTGAAGGTGTGTCAAGAGAGGGTGACCAGGTAGAAGCTAGGAGGGAGAGAGCGACGCACAGCTAGAGAGGGAGAGACCCCAGACACGCACACGCCCCATGCCACATACAGCGAGCATCCCCCCTCGCTCGCTCGCTCGCCTCGCCTTGTTGCCGCCTGCCTGCCTGCCTTTTGCCTGCTTGCTTGCTTTTCTCTGGCCTGCCCGTCGTACCGCGGCTGGGTCGCCCGCGCACACGCCCTCTTTGTCGCCCGTTGGCCGCCTTGGCTGCCCTCCGGCCTGGCTGCCTGCGCCTCCTCTGTCTTGCTTCTCGCCATCTTGCCTTGCCTTGCCTGCTTCTCATCCATCCCCTTTGACCCTCGCTCCCCTTTGATCCCTCGACGCCTCTCTTCGTCTGCTCCTCGACCCGTCGCCGCCGCCGCCGCCGCCGCCGCCGCCCTCTTGCAACACGCAAGCTACGCAGCGACTCGAGAAGCGCACGCACGCACCCACAGAGTACGCACCCACCCTCTTCGGCAGCTCACCGCTAGCCCTCGGACGACGTCCTCGCGCCGCACTTACGCTCCCCCCTTGTCCCGGCCGTCGCGCTCCGACATCGCTGCCGCCGTCGCCGATCTTCGAGCAAAGCGCTGCCGCACCCCTTTGGCGCGCGCGCGCTCCCCTGGCCTCGCAGCTCGAGGCTAAGCCGCTGCTCGACGCACCGCCAACCCGACGCTGTCCGTGCCCGTCATCCGCACCGCCGTCATCGTCGCACCTTCCTCCACTGCCATCTCCCCCATCGCCATCGCCATCGCCACCGCCACCATCACCATCACCACCACCACCGCCACTCCATCCGCCGCCTTCCGCCATTCTCTGCATATCCTCGCCGTCGGCATCGAGATACCCTTTCGCCGTCCGCCATCGTCGCCGCGGCGCTCTGCACTCTTCTTGTCTGGACTCATCTCACCTTCCTTGCTGCTCTCCGACAGGCGGCCTGCTCCAGAGATCCGCTCGAACCTCGACCAACACGTCTTACCTTGCCTCGCCTCGGTCACTCGGGCTCCTCAATCGCTTCTCCTACGATACCGCCGGTCTGGTCGCCAAGGCTTCTACCTGCTGTGAAGCTCAGAACGCCCCGCCGACACGAGCGTTGCTTGAAGCGCCCTCCGACGTTGCCCGACAAGCCTGTAGCCGCCGCTGCCAGATACCAGACAGGACCGGACCGTCCTGCTCGGTCTCCCCTCTACCATCGTACTCGCCCAAAGGCAGCCAGTCACCTTGTCCGTAGTTGGGGTCTCGCGCTCGATACCCGCTCCATTCCGCCCTGCCATCGCCGCCATCGCCGCCGTGCTCTCGCTCGCACTGAATAACGAGATCCGCCGACCCTGCCCACCGGCGCCAGCACCTACCGACCTGCAATCGAGGCAGTCGCCCTGATCGACGCCTCGAGGCCGAAGACCACAGACGCACATTGCAGCCCTAATCGGATAATGGAATATGGCCATCGCGCGCATCCAGACGTGAACATGGCCAGCGTCGCCGCCTCGTCGTCCAAGCAGCCGACAGGATCCCAGATGCCCGTCGCCGACATGTCGAGGGCCGATCGGCAAATCGGCCCCTCGGCCGTAGCCCGCGAGGCTCCCTACGGCTGGGCTCCCCCTGGCGCCAGCGCTCGAGCCGGGGCCGCGATACCTGGCGGTGGCGCCCGAGCCGCGCAACCGGAAGCCCAATCCCGCGCCGCCGTCGCGTCTTCTTCGAATGGATCTGTGCCTGTTGGTCGGCCAGGCGCAGCACCCGCGGCCCCGGCAGACGGCAGGGCATCCCTGATGCCGACGACGGCGGCCGACCTGATGCGCGAAGGGCCGCGAGACTTTACCGTGGTCAAGGAGCTCGGCGACGGATCCTTTGGCACCGTCTGTCTGGCCGACTGGAAGAGCCCGCTGCCCAGCGGCACCATGCTCTCGCCCATGCAGCACCCGACCACCCGACCCGAATACATCGGCAAGCGGCTCGTCGCCATCAAGCGGATGAAGAAGCCCTTCACCAATTGGCAGGAGTGCATGAAGCTGAAGGAGCTCAAGGTGAGTCGCGTTCGCCCCGTCGCCCGTCGCCATCGCCGTCGCCGCTGTCCGGGCACGCACCCCCGCCGCCGCTGGACTCCATTCCCAGGGCACGCCATGCTGACCGCGACCTGTTCTGGCCTGTCTTGCCCTGGCCACGTCCGTTCCTCGCCCGCGCAGTCCCTGCTGGCGATCCCGCACCATCCCAACATCATCCCGCTCTACGACGCCTTCCTGATGCCGACGACCAAGGAGCTGCACTTTGTCTTTGAGAGCATGGAGGGCAACCTGTACCAGCTGACAAAGTCGCGCAAGGGGCGGCCGCTGGCGGGTGGGCTGGTGGCGTCGATCTTTGAGCAGATCGTGCACGGGCTCGACCACATCCACAGCCACGGCTACTTCCACCGCGACATGAAGCCCGAGAACCTGCTGATCACCACGACGGGCCTTGCCGACTACCCGGCGTCGCAGCCGACGGCGCTGCCCGGCTCGCCGCCCGAAAAGGACGTGCTGGTGATTGTCAAGCTGGCCGACTTTGGCCTCGCCCGCGAAACGGACAGCAAGCCGCCGTACACCGAGTATGTCTCGACGCGTTGGTACCGCGCGCCCGAGGTGCTGCTGCGCTCGCGCGACTACAGCGCGCCCGTCGACACGTGGGCGCTGGGCACCATCATCGCCGAGCTGGTCAATTTGCGCCCGCTCTTTCCCGGACAGAGCGAGGTGGACCAGGTGATGCTCTTCTGCGACATCCTCGGCGACCCGAGCCCCGCCTACGGCCGAGACGAGCGGAACCGGGTGCGCGGCGGCGGCGAGTGGGAAAAGGGCATCAAGATGGCCAAGGCGGTGGGCTTCCAGTTCCCGCGCGTCCAGCCGAGGAACTTCCACAGCCTCTTCAACAGCAGGGTGCCCACGAGCCTGGTCGACTGCATCCAGGACCTCCTCCGCTACGACCCCAAGCTGCGCCTCACCACCGCCGACTGCCTCCGGCACCCCTACATGCTGCAGGACGCGCCCAAGCTGCGGCCTCCGCAGGCCAAGCCGGTGGTCAGCGCCACCGCCCCCGTCCGCCGACCTCCGGCCGGAGCCGTGCCGATCAACGACCGGCTGGCCGAGGTCGCGGGGCGGCGGGCGTTGCCACCTTCCCACTCCGAGCCGCTCTCGCCGCACCACACCAAGCCCCCTTTCGGCGCCGCGACGGATCAGAAGGCGCAGGTCAACGGGAGCGGAATGGCGCCGCTGCACCGCGTGCCCTTCTACGCCCAGCAGCAGCATCAGGCGCAAGCGCAGGCGCACGCGCACGCAACGGCGGGGCCATCCGGCTCGGGCTCAGCATCGCACCCTTCGCCGATGCAGGAGGAGCCCGGCGACATTCCCTGGGCGTCGGGACCGGGGCAATCGCACCGGGAGTCGACGGTGTCGAGCTACCCGGCCTTCCCGGACTCGGCGTCGACGTACGCAGGAAGTCACGCGTCGATGCAGTTCGACGGCTATCCACGGGAAGCCCTCGGCAACGGCCGAGGCGGCATGCCTGGCGGAGGTGGACGCGGTGACTATCGCGACGAGATGTCGGACGCGCAGATGACGGAGGCCACGCTGCGGCCCGACAGCCGCGGCGGCCAGCTGCGCGCCCACCAGCACCGACAGTACCAGCAGCAACAGCAGCAGCAGCCGGGCGGTGTTGACGGCATCGGCAGCAACGATAGCCACCGCCACGTCAGCGGAAGGACGGTGTACGACGACGATCTGACGCTTGCGTACGGCAAAGAGCGATCGGCCCGGCAGCCGCAGCAGGCGCAGGCCACTTCGCAGCAGAGGCAGGCCTACGCCTCTGCGCAGCACCAGCAGCAGCAGCAGATCTACGCCCACCAGGCGGACCACGGCGTGGCATCGCGAGCGGCACAGCAGGCCGCGGGCATGGTCGGATCCTCGAGCGAGCTTTCGCAGCAGAACGACTCGAACGCCAGCAACGAGACCATCGGCTCTCGGGAAAAGGAGCGGCGGAGGAGCAAGGGCTGGGGGCTGCACATCTTCGGCGGCGGCGGCGGCGGCGGCAACAGCAACAGCCCGCAGAGCGGCAGCGCCAACAGCAGCGAGCTGCGTCACGCCGGGCAGGGCCAGCAGGGCCTCTACGGCCAGCAGACACCGGCGCAGAAGCTGGCCGCCGAGCACCAGGCGGCGCCCGCCTCGGTCTCGCCGAGCTCGAGCATCACGCAGCTCGACCCGAAAAAGGCCAAGAAGGAGGCCGAGCGGGCAGCCAAAGAGGCGGAAAAAGCGCGTCGCGAGGCGCAGCAGAAGGCGGCGCGGGACCGGGCGAGGGCGGTGATCCAGAAGCGCAACCAGCTGCTGGCGTCGTCCAACACCAAGGAGGCCGTCGAGTGGCTCAGCGGCACGGTGCAGACCGACGACGCCGCCCCGCGAGCGCCCGGGCCGAGCGAAAAGGCGCGCGGCAAGCAGCCGGTGCCGCCGGGGATGCAGCTGTCGCCGTCGGTCGCCACCTTCCCGTCCAACGACTACCCGCACTCGCCGCTCCACGCCCAGCACTCGTCGCAGCCAACGAGCCCCGACTTTGCCGGCCGCGTCACCAGCCCGGCGATGGCGTCCAACATGGCCTGGCGGGGCGTCGGCGGCCCGCAGTACAGCCGATCCTCAAAGGCGCGGCGGCGCGGCTACGACGACGACCATTCGATGTCGAGCTTCGAGGACGCCATGGACCCGCGGCGCATCTCGGTGCAGTCGTACGCCACTGGCGACAGCGACCCGGGTCCCGTCAACCGGCAGCAGCTGCCCGTGCACAACCGGATGCAGAGGGCCAACTCGTCGTCGTCGTTGGCGTCGGCGTCGGCCATGGCCGACCCGCGGCGGTTCGCGCCCTCGGCCAACTCGCACCGGAGCTCGCAGGAGACGCGCTCCATCAGCTCCCTCGACCACCAGCTCATCACCAACATGGAAAACATGACGGCCGCAGAGGCGCGCAGCCGTACACCCGGCAACGTGTCGCCGGGACCCGTCCACCTCGTGGGCAGCCGGCAGTCGGTGAGCCGCCAGAGCCGCGCAAACAGCCGGGCCTCTTCGGCATCCGCCCATCGCCAGGGCTCGGCCTCGCCGCTCCACCACGCCTCGGGCATCCCGCGCTTCCACCCGTACTCGCACGGGGCCGCCGCCGCCGGCGCATCGCAGGGCTCGGCCGCCTACCACCAAGGATACCAGCTTCCGCCGCTCCACCAGGCGCTGCCGGGCAACGGCCAGCGCGATCCGCGCGGCGGCATGGGCTCGGCCGAGGGGACGCAGCTGGCCCCGCTCGCCCACCTCCAGCACCAGCAGCATCACCACCAGCAGCAGCACGGGCCGGCGCCCAGCGTCAACAGCGTCAACCCCATCTTCCAGGTGCCGCACGCCAACGCGATGGGCAACGGCGGCGGCGGCAGTGGCGGTCCGTCGAACACGACGCTGCCGCCCTTTAGCCAGATTGCAGCTTCGGTCGACGCTAACGGAGGCCTCAAACACCACGCACACCAGGCGCCCGATGGCATGTTCTACGGTTCGCCGCACCACTATTCGCAGCCCAGCCACATGCAGCAGGGCTGAGGCGTGCGCGCCGCTGCCGAGCGCGCCCGTCGTCCTAGACCTCCAGGCCGCCCAAGACATACACTCGGCTCGCTTATCTCTCGCCAGGATGCTTCGTCTCATCTCATCTCCATCTCCGTCTCTGTCCCCGAGGACAGGCCGGCTGCTGCTTCTCAGCCCACGCCGGCCTCACGATCTCGATCTGCACGTTCCTTCATCCGTCTCCATCGCAATAGCCTATCATCCGTCTCGCAGACTAGGTCCACACTCGCTCGTTCGTTCCCCACGGCGCGGCTCGGGGGCGGGCGTCGATGGCGGATCATTGTCGTGATCCTCGCCGCTGCTTTGCCACGCCTCCTGTCCGTCGGCCTCCTGTCACCGTCCGTCATCGACGCTAGCTTCCGTCCTGCACGCATCGAAGCAACATTCATCGTCATCGTCGTCCGTCTGCCGCTGCCTGCCCTGCTCGCGGGTCGAGCTCGCACGCACGCACTGGCGGCCGTACCGTTCATCTGGATCCGACGTCAAGACAGGCTTAGCTTGCACCACACGTCGAACGCCCCGAGCGCCCATCACGAGGTCCCCCGTACCGCGTGCCGACCGACCTCGTTGGCCCCCCCTCTCCCGCCTGCTGGCGCAAGCGCAGGATTTTACGTTCTCACCCCACGCCCGTTCCGATGCGGAGGGTGCGGCCTGCGCCTCCGTCGCGGCGCGGCGGTCGTACGTGTCTTCGTCCGGCAACTTCTACCCGTCTTCATCAGGTGGGTTGAGAGGCTGGCATCGCGGTCAACAACACGGCGATCGCCTTGAGGCGGGCGGCCGGCGTGGTCGGGCGCTTGCCTCTCTCACCAACCACCACCGTCGCCATCACCACCGTCCCCTCGTCTGTTCGAGCCTGACCGCCGACCATCCCTCATCATGGCGACGCCCGTACCTCTTCTGGCACGCGCTCCACGTCCGGCCCCGACGCCATTCGCCCACGAGCGGATGCTGGATGCGCGTCCTCGCTCGCCCTGCGAGACGTGCACGCCTCTAGTCGTCGAGAGCTGGATCCCGATCGACATCACCACCACCTCTTGCTCCACGACGACCGGCGCCGGCGACGCGTGGTCGACCCCCTCGCCGTCCCCCTGGACCGCTATGCAGCCTGCTGGCACCGCTACCGCGACGGCGACGACGACATGCACCGTGCTGCAGACCGCCACGCGCACCGTCGAGGCGGCCGCCAGCGCCACCTGCTGCGTGCGCACGGCACGCTGGCCTGAGGACCTCACGACCCCCGTCCGCCGCGCCTTGGTCAACGCCTCGTTCGACGACTTGACCGTGGACTCGCGGACGAGGCAGAAGAGGGGCGTCGATCCCGAGGTCGACGTCGACATCGGCGTCGCCATCGATCGACTGAGGTTTGGCCTGCAAGACCGCATGTACCACGACGCCGACCTGCTGCTGCGAAGGTGGCACGACGACCCGGTCTCGGGCCCGGCGACTGTCACGGTCACGACGACGCAGCTCGTCACGCGCACCTCGACCAGCTGGGTCGCGACGACGCCGACGACGATGCCGACCACGAACTGGACCTCGACTTGGAACCCGCTCCCGTCGCCTGAGGGATCCTGTGCGTCTCAACACTGGTGCAGTCCCGACGCCAAGGATCGCGAGAGCAGGCTCGACCAGCTTTGCGGGTGCATCGTCGCCTGGATCGCAGTCGTCTATGGCGCCTCGCCCAGACGCGCCGCCGACCTCGCCCCGTGGGTAGCCCCCTGAACCGGGCGGTCGGGCCAAGATCCTGGCACAGCGCACACAGACAGACCCAGGCTGATCCTTCCTCCTGCCTGTCCGCTTGCTGACTCGTCCGAACTCGACGACCGCAGCTCCGTCGTCTTCCTCTTCGCCTTTGTCGTCTTTTTCGTCGTCGGGCTGCTGCGCCTCTTTGCCTGCCGCAAGAACCTCGCCGTCCTGATCAACCTGATCCCCGCCGTCGTCTTTGCCGGCGGCATGCTGGGTTACTTTGGCACGCGGTGAGCATCATCACCGGTCCGCCGGCGCCCTCCTTGCTCTCTTTGCCCATGCTGCCCGACCGCAACTGATTTAACCCCTTGTGCCCTCGCCCTCGTCCTCGCCCTCGCCCTCGACGCTGCCGGACCGTGCAGCGCGTGGACTTCCAACAACATCGCCAATACGGGCCACATTGTGGCGTCGCACGCCATCCTCATGTGCCTGCCCCTCTTCCTGGTCGAGGCGATGCTGCAGCTCTTTGGTCTGCTGGCCAAGCGCGCCGAGCAGAGCACCTGGATCCTCCACTCGAGCTACGCCTTGCGCCTGTGCAACCTCGTCGTCTTCTTCCTCTACGTCACCGCAGCCTGTATGCTGCAGACCTGTGAGTCGTTGGTGCTGCACAGGCGATGTCAAGTCGAAGGTATGCTGACCTGTCTTTGGAGGGACACCCCGTGGCGACGATCGCGGCCAGTCCTGGATACCTGGACCGAACGAGGCGACAACTGCGACTCGACGTCGTCCCAGAACCTCTCGCTGTTGCCCCTCGTCGCCGACTGGCTCGCAATCTGCTGCCTCGTGACCGTCGGAATCCTGTGAGTGCGGAGAGGGGGCAGGAGATGCTGGGCTCACCCTCGACTGCGGCGAAGGACAGCCTGGCTGACCTCCGCTCAGATGTCCCGCCTGACACTGCGCAGCATCGTCGTCGTCCGCCTTCGCCACGCGCTCGCCGCACGCATCCTGGTGCACGTCGTGCTCGTTGCCGTGCTCCTCTCGGTCCACTTTGTCTGGCGCATCCTTCGAGACTGGGCTGCTCAAGACGTGTGGGACGCCGGTTGGGAAAAGTGGCAGCACCCCGTCGCAGCCACCGCCAACGCACATGTCGGGGATCACGGCGCTCTGGTCGTCGCCGTCGGAGGCAGCGGCAGCGCCTCGTGCTGGGGCGTTCGATCCGACGGCCAGCCCGACTGGACCACGCTGTCGAGTGTGCGGACCGGGGTCGAGAGGCCCGCTCCGTTCTACCTCCTCGGCATCCTCCCTCTGCTGTACGTCTCTTTTGCGCCCATCTGCCGCACCCACTCTCTTTCTGCTCAACCACACGCGGGCTGACAGTGTCCCTTCCCCTCCCACTTCTCCCCCCTCTCTCTCTCTCTGCACTTGGGCGCCGCATCGACAGGCTTGCGCTCGCGCTGCTGTACATGGTCAACCTGCCCGTCTACCACACGGCGACGGCGACGCCGCTGCCGCCGCAGCCGGATCCGACGGCGCGCTACAAGGTGTCGTTCAACGCGCAGACGAAGCGGATCGAGATGGTCAGGGTCGATGATACGGCCACGGGCAAGGATAAGGACAAGGGCAAGGGCAAGGGCAAGAGCACGGGCACGGGTGACAAGGCCAAGGACGCCCCCGCCGCCACGGCCGACGAGGAGGGAAGGCCCTACTACCGCCTCGTGCGCAGCAGCACGGGCAGGTGGAAGTTCAAAGAGGCCGGCCCTGCCGATCCGAATGGATGGAGGGGAAAGGTCCGTGGTTTCCTCTTTGGATGGCAGTAGAGTCGTAGATGCCGCAGTTGGCAGTTGGCAGATGGGGCCGGAGTCGGGCTGGCTGGATAGATAGTTAGATGGTGGCTCGCCGGCGGGTGGGAGAGGGAAAAGGCGCGGCTCGCCCACGGAGTGGAGGAGCCATCCAGACGGGACCGGAACCACACTTCTGGCGTCTTGCTTCCACCACCATCACCGCCACCACCGCTCCGAGCCCGTGTCTGCCCGCCATGCTCCGCTCATCGAACTTGCTGCGGGTCTATTCCAACCCGCTGCGACGGCTCTTGACAACCTCGACTGCACGGCACACGCCGGACCCGCTCGACGCCATCTTCCAGGCCCAGCGCGAGCTCCTCGACCAGCACAGCCGGACGACGACACACGATCCAGTACCCCCTCCTACCGTCGAGGGTGAACGCCCACCGTCCGACGCGGGCGCAACGAGCGACTCGATACCGCATCATCGGTCCGTGCAGCCAGAACCGCCGTCATCGACCACCGACGAGGGGGCGGCGGGAAGACTGGCAGACGACTGGATCGAGGCACATACCCAGCTCGGCCGGAGCGAGGGCCGAGTCGTCGCCTCTCCCGATCCGGCCAAGCAGCGGCGAGAGTACGACGCGATACGGTCGCACCTCCGCGCCAACGAGGACTTTCTCGCTGCTCAGCAAGGCGATGGACGGTCATGACACGCTGCGACGACGATGGCAGCCGGCCGGCCGGCTTGCCAGCCAACGACTCGACATTTACGATCTGAAGCCGTCGATCAGGTCCTCTATATACACACGCTGCGTGGGAACGCCTGGCTGGCCCATCGGCCCACCGCCCCGTCACCGCTCCTCGAGCGACGCGCTGCCCAGGTCGATCTTGTCTCCGCCGCCCTCGCCCTGGCCCGGCTGCGGCGCCGGTGTCCGCGTTGGCGGATGCGACACGCCCGAGACTGGCCTCCCCTCGCCCGGCCGTGACCCGCCCCAGGCCCACTCCGTAAAGGCGCGGGCCTTTTCAAAGCAAGCCTGCTTGAGCAGGCGCTCCTCGGCCGTGAGCCAGCTGTTGGGCATCTGGGTCCAGCCGTGCTTGACGCCCTTGACCTCCTCGATGACGACGTCGTCGGTCTTGTTTTTGTGGTCCTCGATCTTGGCCACCCACGCCTTGGACTGCTCCGACAGGCTGTCGAGCTCGGCGAGGACGAGAAAGATCTTGGCCTGCGGGTGGATGGCGTCGATCGAGGCCAGGCCGGGCGAGGCGCGCGGGTGGTGCGCCTCGTCGCGCGGCACGTACGTGGGGGCGAGCAGGTCCGAGACCTGGCCCCAGAAGGTGGAGCCGACGGGCATGTTTTCGGGCTTGGTGCGCTCCGACGGCAGCTGGCGGAGATCGAGCGAGGGGTAGAAGAGGAGCACCGAGATGGGCGCCTCGTAGTCCTTGCCAAACACGGTGGGCCAGGGCCGGTCGAGCTCCGGGGGCTCGAGGTGGAGCGCCAGGTTGAGGGCGAGGTTGCCGCCCGACGAGAAGCCCGAGATGGCCACGCGCTTCCGGTCAAAGTCGAAGCGGACGTCTTGGACGGCGTCGTCCGCGGACCCGGACCCGGACTCGGGCTGGGCCTGGTTTGGGTCTTTTGCGGGTGCGACGACCTGCTCGATCTTGCCCTCGGCGAGCTGCTCGGCCTGCTTTTGGGCCTCCTGCTCCATCTTCTGCCTGCCCTCTGCCCTTGCACGTCCGATGCGCATGGCGATGACGCTGCGGAGCTCGGCGTAACCGTTTGCGTCTTGATCGAGGAGCGCCTTGAGGACGTCTTCTCCGTCCTCGATGGCGGCGGGGAAGCGGTGGAAGGGGCCCATGCGGTAGTCGACGCTGATAACGACGCAGTCCATCTGTCGGGCGAGCTGGGCGCAGAAGGGAGCCTGCTCGAGGCAGCTGCCGAGGTAGAAGCCGCCGCCGTGGAAGTCGACCAGGACGGGTACGGGCGCGTCGTCCGCAGGCGACCGGTCGATGATGGAGGTCGGAATGAAGATGTAGAGCGGGATCGAGTACTCTCGCGGGCTGCGGGAGGGGAGGTTGTAGATGAACGGGTGGGGGCCCTCTGGGCTGGTGTACTTGAGCGTCGAGATGGGTACGGCGCGGGGCAGGCGTACGAGGGCGGTGCGCCAGAGGACTGAGACGGGCTGCGAGAACCACTTGCGCAGCGAGGACATGGTGTGTGTGTCGTCTATGGTCGGGGAGGGAGAGGGAAGCGGTGGACAGGGGATTGTTCCACGAGGGGTGGGCAGTGAGAATGGGCGGGTGGTGGTGGTGGTGGTGGTGGTGGTGGCGGTGGTGGCGGTGGTGGCGGTGGTGGCGGTGGTGATGGTGGCGGCAGCGAGAGGAGGTGAGGGGCAGCCAGGAGGATGCCACCATGGGCCCCACAGGCAGCCCCGCAGTGACGCAGGTCGGCAGGTGAATCACCGGCCTGCCACGCCAAGTGGAGGCGCCCAAGCCAGACTCCCGATCTGGGGCTTGCTCAGCCCGATCCAAGCCTGGCCTGCCTGCCTCAGGCCTGGGTCAGCCTACCTGCAAGCCTACGCCTGCCTGCTGCGCGACGCGGCTGCCAACAAGGAGGGGTCAGGCCAGGGCGAGTCGAGTCGAGTGTTGGTCTCTTGCCCCAACCCCACCTCGCTTTGTCTTGCTTGCTCCCCCAACCACTCTGCCTCGCTCTCGTCTTCTTTTTCCTCGGCTGCCCTCCGCTCGTCACCTTGGACTCAGCCATCACCGTCGACCTTGAGCCACACCATCGCCTCGCAACCCACGCCATGCCACCAAGATGATGGCCGAACTCCTCGCCACCCTGGCGGGCCACCCTTCCTCGCTCTTCTCGTCGTCGTCGTCGTCGTTGTCGTCGTCGGCGCCAACAGCGGCCTCCCCATCGGCCTCGCCCTCTTACCACACCGCCACCACCCTCCGCGTCCGCGACGACATACCCCACCTCCACCCCGCAGAGGTACACATCCTCAACGCGCTCGCATCCTACAGCTCGCGATACGTGCGCATCAGGGCCTTTGCCCATGCAGAGCTCGACCATGCACGCAGGCGCGCCATCCGCTCCGCCATCCGCGCAAACTCGCTCTCGTCCAGCCCCTCGAGATCTCGCAGCGCAGACCCGAACGCTTCGCAGGCCCAGCAAACTGCCGCCACCACCACCGCGCACATCGTCCCGCTCTGCTCGACCCTCCTCGCGCTCCTGGCCGACTACCACCAGCTCGTGCTCACCATCGAGCGCGACATCCTCTCAAATGACCCGGACCTCGTCGCCGAAAAGGGCTTTGTCAGTCTGGCAAACATACGCGCACGCATGCAGCCGTGGGACGCCCCGCTCTCGGCGCTCGACGACCTCGTCAACGCACTCGTCCGAGGTCCACACGGGACAGACCGCCCCGCCCCCGAGTCTACCGACGTCGAGGCCGCCGACGCTGGACGATCGCTGCCACCGCCCTCGTCCGCCCCGGCACCGGCCCTGCGCGCCTCGTCCGCGTGGACGGGCGGCCAACTCATCGACCTGCTCGTTCACCGCGCCTCGACCGGAGTCGAACGCGTCGCCCAGTGTATGACGGCCTTGCGCGATGCAGTCGAGGAGAGCTGGACCGCCGGCCTGGTCGCCTGGGTCTGCTACGGCCAAGCCAACCCGGATGGCGATGTGGCCGCCATAGCCGCGTCGTCGAGGTCCCATGGGCGCGGGCCACCAACCAAGGATCAGCTAGTGGAATGGTCCGACACGTCTGCCAGCATGCAGACTGGCGGCGCAGACGGCGGCGCCCAAGGCTCGCTCGGCGGGCGAGACACCGCCGCGACCACGACGCCGGCGACCGAGGACTGGGCGTTGACGACGAGTACCTGGCGATTCCGGCCACACGCGCTGCCCAGCTCCATCTCGGAAGCCACAGCCGATTCGATTCTCTACGTCGGCAGGGCCCTCAACACTGTGCGGTCCTCGACGGCAGCAGTCTCGCGCGGCAGCAGCTCTCAGCCAGGGACCGGCGGCTCGATGCTGCCTCCCGAATCCATGACGGCGCAGCACGTCGCGCTGCTGCAGCGGCGGCAGAACCGGCCATCGCACCCCGCCGCGCTAGACCGCGCCGTCCAGGAGATCCGCAGCGACATTAGCGAGTGGCTATTCCGCAACGTCCTCACCACCGAGCTCGTCCTCGATTCCCTCGAGACGCTCGGCAACTACTTTCTCCAGCGGGAGGGCACCTTCACCCTCTCCCTCCTCGCCGAGATTGAGGCGATGCGGAGGAACAAGCTTCTGCACACGCGGTCCGCCGCCGCCGGCGCCATCCGCGCCAGCGATCTGGAGCTCGCGCTCCACCGCGCCAGCGTCGGCACGGGCGCGGAAGACGACCCTTCGCTCGAGAAGCTGCGCTTTGTCCTGCCTGGAGGCCAGTTCCGCTCTGCAGGCGCGGCGCAGTCTTCTTCGTCGTCGTCGCATCGCCCCGATCCGCGCTCCAGGCAGGCGCCGGCTCGGTTCGACGACCTTATCATCGGCGTGCCGGCCCAGCTGCACTTGACCCCCACCTTTCCGCTCGACCTCTTCCTCTCGCCGGCCGACCTGGCGGCCTACTCTCGCCTATTTGCCTACCTCTTCGCGCTCAAGCGGGTCCAGTCGCGCGTGCTGGGCTGCTGGACGAGCCTGAGCAAGAGCCAGCGCATCCGCCGGCGCTTCACGGGCACGGGCGAGGGCGGCGTCGACCGGGGCGAGGAGCGCCGGCGCACCGAGCTGCTGCGCCGCAGCTGGGGGCTGACGCGCAACATGCTCTGGTTCCTCGACACGCTGCTGGGCCATTTCCAGACCGACGTCATCGACGTCCAGTACACTCGGCTCCTTTCGCAGCTGACGGGACGCCGAGCTGACGCGACGGCGACGGCGATGGCAACGGGCGGGGCGGCCTCGGCTTCGACGCCCGGGCTCCACAAGAGCGGCAGCCGGGGATCACTGCGCAGAGGAGCGTCGAGCGCCAGAGACCGCAAGGACTCGAGCAGGTCGGCCTCGTCGCTCACGCATGCCACCGACGCCGGCGAGGCGGCAGGCTCGGGCAGCGCGACGCCGCACGCTGCACCACCGACGACGTACGCCGGCTCGACGTTGGGCCACCAGACGCCACGGGCATCGCTGCGCGGCTTCCCGCCAGGTGCGCTCGGGACCGCCGTGGGCGGCAACAGGCGGATCCCCTTTCCCGGCTCGACGTACGGTGGCGGAGGCGCCGGCGGCGATGGCAGCGGCAGCGTTGCGCCATCGCACTACCGGCCGCATCTTCGGAGCGGGCCCGGGCCCGGTCTTTCGGCCGTCGCGCCTGCCACGCTACGGTCCTACCGCACCCTGGGCCACGACGGCGGCGCAGACGAGGTCGCCACGCTCGACTTTACCTCTCTGCGGCTGACGCACTCCTACTTTCTCACCTTTCTGCAGGACGGCCTGCTGCTGTCGTCGCCGACGGCGTCGAACCTGATCCGATCCATCCTCGAGACGTGCGAGCGGTTTGTCGGGCTGGTCGAGCGGTGGGGCGGCGACGTGCTGCCTTCGCTCCTCTCCGAGGGCGGCCTGAGTGCGGCGACGGCGACCAACATGCAGAACATTGTCGCCATGCGCCGCAAGGACGTCGAGGAGATCGAGGCGACGCTGCAAGGCCGGCTGCGCGACTTTTTCAACCTGCTCAACAATGCCTCGTCGTCGTCATCGGCGGGAGTTCCGGCGAATGCCACTGCGGGAGAGGGAGAGGGAGGGGTGAAAGATGGCAACGGTGCGTCAGCGACAGCAGCGGCATCGACATCGGGAGCATCGCAGCAGCAGGCGGGAGACGAGAGCCTGATCCGGCCTCGGATCCTGCCGCCGTCGTTGCTGGGACGACAGCCATCGCACCAGCCGGGCGGCCCCACGGCGGGCGGCGAGGGTGCGAAAAGGGAGAAGGCCAACAGCGGCGTCAACGAAGCGCGGATCGAGGCCGACGGGGCGGCACGGAGGCACCTCGAGCAGCTGCTGCTGCGCCTCGACTTTAGCGGTAGCTTTTCCTCGGTCGACGCGACGGCGACGGCGACGGCGACGGCGACGGCGACGAGGATGGGGATCGGGAGCGTCGTGTAGACTTTTTGCGTGGGCGGCGCCAGAGGGCCTGAGCGCATCACCGCATCACCGCATCGCATGGCATCGCATCGCGTCCGACGATGGCGCATGCGACGGTCGCATCAATTGCATCGCGTCCCATCGTTCACATCAGCGGCCCAGGTCAGCCTAGGCCTCACCGTGCCTTGATGGTGCCGAGCTGCGATCTGGCAGCACAACCCGACGGACGAGGGGAGCAGGGCCCATGTCGTTGTCGGCGGAGGATGGTAAGTATGGCCGAGCAAGGACTGCAGCGCGACGGGGACGGTGGCTCTCGTAACGGCCCTCTTCGGCTTCTCTCCCCCTCTCATTCTCCCACGGGCGTGCAACAGGCGTCCACGAGGTCGTACCGCACAGGGTGTCTGGTAGGTCTTTCTTTGTCTTATTCGATACGCCCGCGGGTGTGCGTGGATGGGTGGGTGCGTAAAGGGCCTATGATCTGGGCGCTTACGAAGGCTGGGCTCCCCCTCCCTCCGAACCCCTCGTTTGCTGCTCCAACCCTCCCACCTCCCCATCGTGAATAGAGGCATAGTGTGGACGGCGACGACGACGGCATATCCACGCCGATCCGGACACCGGAACCGAGTGGCGAAAAGGGTGAGTCGGGAAGAGGGTGGGATTGCAGCAGCAAAACAGGTGGTACACGGGACTGGAGGGCGGCCCCAAACAAGAGACTGAGGAGGTGTAGGATGCGCAGCGCGTGCGTGCGTGCGCGGCGAGGAGGAGGGGCGGACAGAGGTGATGGGGTCGTGCGTCGCCTCCTCTCCCCCCTTTTTGTGGGAGATGGTGGGTGGGTGGGTGGTCGGGTCGGGCCTGGCTGACCCTTTCCCCCCACGCGTTCTGGATTCCCGCGCCTGCCCGTTTACTTCTTCTTGGCGTCGCCGGCCTTGACCTTCTTGGTACCGCGGACCTTCTTGGAGCGGTTCTTGCGCTCCTTCCTGAGCTTTCGCGAGGCCTTCTCGGTCTTGGTGGCCAGGCCGACCTGTTGTCGTTGCAGAGCGGCAGTGCAGAGGAGAGAGAGGGAAATGAGGTGTAAGTCTCGACGCGACGCTGGGTGGTGGGGCCGTCATCTGCTCGTCCAGGGCCCTGGGCCTGAGCCTGACCCTGCCCGCCGCGCCGATCCTGCCGCGACATCGATGGTGGCCGCCAGACACCCGCTGCTGACCTGCGCTGCTTCCTTCTCCGAGTTCCCGTCCAGCCTCCTGGCACCCGAGGTCCGGCAGTGGGTCCGTGAGTCGGGCCTCCTTCCACCTCGACCTGACTGACGGATCCTCCAGCCTCTCCTTTGGGTCCCCCGGGGCTGCAGCATGGCTCCTCCAGGCACGTCTCCGTCGAAAGACTCTCCCAAAAGCCCAGCAGCCCCACGATGACCCGCCATCCCATCTTGCCTGCTCCGCCGACTGACCCTCTCCAATCCCTCTGGCGGTCCTCCTCGTCCCCAACATCGGGCTGCCGTCGTATTCCTCCCAGCGACCCATCGCCGACGGCCGAGCACGATCGCCCGATACTCACGCGGACAAGCCTGTGCTTGGGCTCGAACTTCATCGACTCCCTGCTGTCGTAGATGAGGGCGAAGCCGGTGGAGCGTCCGCCACCGAATGCGGTCCTCATGCCGAAGACGATGACCTGCTCCTTGGGCGCCTTGTACATGGCGCCCAGCTTCTCCGAGAGCTCCGCCTTGGAGACGTTGGGGCGGGCAGGGTGGATGACATCCAGAACCATCTGCTTCCTCTGGAGCAGACGGTTGGTGATGAACTTGCGAGTGCGCAGGGTGATCGGCGAAGTGGCGTCCTGTTGGAGCGGCAGCGGCGGCAGCGGCGGCGGCGGCGGCGGCGATGGTGATTCGGCGGTGGCGTCAGAGGTCGATTGGTCGGTCGAACGGCAGCATCATAGATGGAAAGGACGGGGGCAGAGATCAGGGTCGGGATCGAAGTCGTCGGAGGCCAAGACAGATTCAAGGTCGATCAAAGTCGAGGTTCGAAGTCGAGGTCGGGATAGCGATTGACGTCGTCATCGTCAAGTCGGGCAGGGCAAGAGCGCAAAGGAGACGGGCAGAGAGACAGCATAGAGGTCAGAAATCTGGGCACGTTTATCGAGGCTCCGGCACCGGCCGCAAACCCCTCGTGCTCATCGTCGTCTCGTCGTCGTAGTCGTCGTAGGGGTCATCGGCATCGGCGGCGGCAACATGGGCGATACGTGTCTCGCTCCTGCTCGGAACGTCGGCTGATGAACGACGATATCTGCCCTTGTTGTCGTCGTCGTCGCCGAGAGCAGAGCAGAGCAGGAGTTGTTGATACGTGGCCGCCGTTGCCTCCGCCTTTGCCGACGCGCCGGGCGATGCGAGCGAGCGAGCGAGCGGACGGGCGATGTAGCACGAGAGGCGTGTGATGGCGACGGCGTCGACGGCTGCTCACCATCTTGAAGGGTCCTTGATGTGGTCGAAGGGGTAGGGTATGCGGAGCAGGCTGGCGCAGTGGCTAGGGTTGGGTCACGGTGTCGGGCAGACGGGATGCGGTGCCAGGCTCGGACGGCCTCTGCCCGCTTCCGCTCGTCTGCCAGCCTGGCTCGCGGCTGGCTTGGCTTGGCTGGCTGGCTGGCTGGTTGGCTGGTTGGCCGACCACCCCTTCTCTCCTTCGACCTCGCCGCCTGGCTGGCTCCCGCCTGGCTGGCTGGGCCAAGCCTGGCCTTTCCAAGCCAAACCTTCGCACCCGCCGTCCGTCGCTCGCTCGCCCACCCATCCGCACTCTGGATGGGCAGCGGGCGGGCGCTTTGCGGAATTTCCTCCAAGCCTCAAGCTGCCCGCCCGCCAGAACCGCGCTGCCGAGGCGCGACCTGAAAAATTCCCACGCTCGCCCAGCCAACAGGCGGCCACCGAAAATCAAGTGATCTGGCCCGCCAGCGTCAGAGCGAGGGCAGCAAATTTCCGGCACCGGCATTCACAATGCCCTGACCCAGGGTCGGCGGGCCAGCCAGCCCAGCCTGGCCAGCCCAGCCAAGCCAAAGTCATGAGCGTGGCTGGCGGCGGGCCCGTCACTCTGCGCGAGGGAGGGGAAGAGCAGGGCTGGCAGGCGAGGCCGTGGCCGTCGGGCGCCGACAAGGGGAGTATGGGGACGGCGCAGCGTGCGCTGGCTGGGCTGGCGGGGCGGCCAAGGCTCGCTCCTCGACCTACCCGCTTCCTTCTCACTCCACCCTTTTCACATACCCCACCCGCCAAACTCGTCAAGATGGTGAGTGCCTGCTGTCCCACGTCGCCATCCAGCAGCACCACGGCCACGATACGACGCCATCGCCCGCGAGACCACCAGAGAGACCCGAGGAGATGCAAAAGAGGGTTCGAAACAGCGCCGACGAAGAGCGATACGAAGGAGCGACTATTCTACGGCCTGCACCGATCGACCTTGCCCGCGGCCCAGGCGACATTATGCTATCGCCGACTCCGATCCTTTGCGACTCAAACGACGACGACGACACAGCGATGTTCAGCTCAGATGGCCTCAGGGGAGGGGAAATGCAGGATACATCAAGGGGCAAAGTGTCGAAAGCCGACCCTTGGGCGGTATGCGGCTCGCAGCAACGACGAGCGACATTTGGAGGAAGAGAAGCCAAAGGCGGCAGCCCCGACAGCCGTGCAGGGCAGCACGCAGCGCCCAAGGATGAAACGCTGCAACTGTCAGGCTGCCACTCGGAAGCTTTGCACCGTCTGGCATCGTTCCTTTTGAACTGGCCAGCCGGGTGGCATTCGCAGCCTCCAACAACCGCCAACTGCGACGTGTCCTGCCCTCTACTCGCCCTCTGCGCCCTCAGCCGGCTTTGACGACACCAGCCCTGATTGCTCGACTCGACAGCGCTCGGCCCCGACCTCGACCTCGACCATCTGCTCTTCGCCCCGTTCCGTCTCTCTCTCGCGTCTTCGTCTCTGCCTTGGTCTCGCCGGCCGGATGCGTGGCTCAGGGCCGTGGCGGTAGAATCGAAACGTGTTGCCCTCACACATGCGCTAACCTCGCCCCGCCGCACTCTGCGCCTTTCTCCACGTCGCTCTTCAGTCCAAGCGCACTGCCAAGGTCGGAATCACCGGAAAGTACGGCACGCGATACGGTGCGTCGCTGCGACGACAGGTCAAGAAGATTGAGATCTCGCAGCACAGCAAGTACACCTGCACCTTCTGCGGCAAGGACGCCGTCAAGAGGAAGGCTGTCGGCATCTGGGAGTGCCGCGCCTGCCGCAAGACCATGGCCGGCGGCGCCTGGACCCTCTCCACCACCGCTGCTGCCACCGTCCGCAGGTGAGTGTCCAGCCATGTCGTGGACCAGAGATGGCTCGTCGCGACGTGCTCGGGATATGGTGGAGGTCTGGACGGACACGATGACGCCCTCGACGGCGGACCGCGAGACTGGCAGACCAGCAGCGCAAGGGGCGAGGCAAAGGGCGGTGGAAGGATTCCCGCGTTGGACAAAGCACTTTGCTGGAGGCAGGCAAGGCTCGAGAGCATCGAGGCTGTATGGGCGAGCGTACCCTCTCGACGGCTGCTCGTGCCGGTCGAAGGGGGCGACGCCGGAAGGAAGGGAGCCATGTCGGCCAGCGCTTCGTGCGGCAACCTCATACTGACTCGTTCTGCTCCCCTTGCCATGGCCCCACCTCACAGCACCATCCGCCGTCTGCGCGAGCTGACCGAGGCCTAAATGTGCGACATCTCGTTGCATTCGTCTCGGTGGTTTCCTGGTCTCGGCGTTTTCCCTCCTCCCTCGCTCGTCTCGTATTTCCTGCTCGGCCCTGTTTGCTGCCGTGGCAAGGAAGGGGCACGAACGAGCGAGCGTGTTGTGGCTCCTCTCTTTCCCACTTCTCTGTATTACATCCAGCCAGCAAGCGCGCATGCCCCACCATCCTCGCCGACCGTCGTCTCCCTGAAGAGAAGGAGATCGTCGCCGTGGGTCCAAACCTCCCACGGCACGCCCTCATCCACACACGCGCAGCCCACACACGCGCAGCCCACACACGCACGCACACACACACACTACCAAAAATGCAAAGCAAACTCCCTAGGCTCCTATACGACTGGCTGCATTGCGTCTGCGAGCGGGTCGTTTGCGAGGCGAGGTTGCGCGGCGTAGAGAAGAGCGCCGCTGGGTGCAGTCGGTGGTCGAGGACTGCCGTGGCAGCTTTGGGACTGATGGAAGGCGTCGGAGCGGCGCGATGGTCGGATCGAGGTGGCTAGGCTGAGGAGCGGCAATGCTTGCCTGGGCTGAGTCTGGTCGTGCTGGGGAGACGAGGAAGGTTGCTCGGAACGTGGTGTTGTTGGCGCGGCTTGGCCCTTGGCTGGCAGGCCTGAGTGCGCTTGGGCCAGGTTTGAAAGCTCGACGCGTGGGGCTGCCCCGCTTGCCCGCCTTTGTCTGCCTGCCAGGGGCGGGCCGGTCGGCCTGGCCCGGATTTCCGGTCGGGGCCTCGCCGTGCGGGGATCCTCGACTCGGGTCGAGCTTGGCTCAGGCCTGTTGATCTTCCCCCGCCACCACCACCACCACCACCACCACCACCACCACCACCACCACCACCGCTCACGACTACGGCACCGCTCTGCCACGCTCTTCGGCCGCATCGTACGCCGACATCCTCTTCCAGTTCTTGGACCGCTCGGCCGCCACCTCACCCGGCCGGCCTGGCATCTGCATCGCGCCATGAGTGCGCAGAACCACGACTGGCCACCGGCCCACGCCCCCGACCAGGAGCTGCAGCCAGACCAGCCCGTCGTCCAGTGGATCGATGCCCAGCAGCGATATCACACCGGCTCATCCGCATCGCCACCCGGTGCCGACGACGTCAGGATGCCGAGAGAGGCCTCTGAACCCCAGCTGCCCACAATACCGAGTCAACCCACCAAGGACGCCCGTGCCGCCTCGTTGACCCACCCAATGGTCTCCGTCAGCCAGCCGTCCGTCTCCCGTCATTCAAAGGACCGCTCGCACTCCCCAGCGAGGTCTAGATCATCGGCCGCCCGCCCTTCCTACTCTGAGCACCTGCTCCAACAGCAGCAGTACCGCCAGCAGCAGCAGCAGCAGCAGCAGCTGTTGCATCAGCACTATCTGCAGTCCGGCCCGCTGTCAGCCGGCCTTGCTTTCCCAAACACCCCTTCTACCTCCTCACAGCAGCTCTACGGGGACCCTTCGCCCTCCATCTCCCGCATCGGCGACGTTCCGGCCGGTGTCGACGGCACCCAGCTGGAAGACGAGTACGACGAGAACACCGGGCTCGTGCTCGGACCATCGAGGCGCAGGCGGGGTCGAAACAACTCGCACTCGTCCTATGGCAGCAGCGTCCTCCCCGCCGGCTACAACGCTCAGGCCTACCGCGGGCTCACATCCCCAGCGCTGGGCGGAGGCGGCGGCAGCTTCCCATCCCGTCAGGGCCTGCCTCCACCCTCGCAGCCGCGGCGTCACCGCGAGGGCAACAGCCGGCCCTCGACCGGCATTGGCCTCAACGGATCTTCGAGGCCCAGCGCATCCGAGGTCGAGGGCTGGCTCCGGTCCACAGCCCAACCCGCCGACGCCTTCGCCTCGCTGTCGCCCTCGAGCCCGCAGATGCCCGACGGCGGCATGTTTGCCTCGCCCACCTTCCAGTCCTTTGGCCCGCAAGCCAGGATCACCAAGAAGGCGAGCGGCATGACGCTCAGCGAGGCCGGCAGCGCTCGCGGGCGGGGCGGACCAGGCTCCGCCTCCGGGCTCAGCGCCGGCGTGATGAGTGCGGGGGCGGGCGACGTGCGACGCCGTCGCAAGGAGAGCTCGCGGCGCAAGGAGAGCAGCGGCTTCTCGGCGCTGCAGGCATCGCTTGGAGCCACGCTGGGCGGTCTCGACGCTGCGGTCGACCCCGCCAACCGGAAGATCGACTCGATCGAAGAGTGGCGCGCAAAGAGCGCCGGCGTCGACGCTGCTGCTGCTGCCGCCGCCGACGCCGACCCCCTGGCGGTTGAGGGTGTACGCCCTCGCAAGAAGAGCTCGGCGCGAAGGGACAGCGATTTCTCTCGTTCCATGGGCCAGGGCACGTTCGGTGTCCCTCCGCTGCCGCCATTGAGCCCCGGTCTAACCAGCAGCAGGACACTCGATGGCCTAGCACAGCTCGGTGTCGGTGCGGGTGTCAACGCTGCCCTTTCCCCGCCCGCCCATCAAAGGCGGCGCTCAACGTCCAAAGTTCCCTCGGTCGCGCCGTCCATCACGCGCTCAATCCTGAGCCAGCGCACCTCAGGTCCGCTGCCGACGCTGCCGGACGTCTTTGCGCTGTCGGGCCACAAGTCGCAGGAGGACACGCCAATCCGCAGGTTCGTGCGCTGGATGTCCAAGGAAGGCCTGCGCAGCGTCCTGACGCCGTCGATCCTGCTGGCGGTGCTCGTAGTCAAGTGGAGCGTAAGCCGGGGCGGCTGGAGTGGTCGGGCCACGCCACCGCTGTTCGGCGACTTTGAGGCGCAGCGGCACTGGCTGGAACTGACGCTGCACCTGCCGACGTCGCAGTGGTACTTCTACGACCTCGACTACTGGGGCCTCGACTATCCGCCGCTCACGGCGTGGATCAGCTTGGCGTGTGCTCGTATCGCCGATGCCCTTCCGGGGGTCCGACACGGCGTGGCCTTTGTCACGTCGCGGGGCGCCGAGGATGCGGCGACCGTCACCTTTATGCGGGCCACGGTCGTCACGCTCGACTTTGCCGTCTACGTGCCGGCCGTGACCTGGTTCCTCTCGCGGCGGCTCGAGGGTCGTGGCAGCCGGACGCACGCCATTGCGCTGCTGTCGGTCCTGCTGCAGCCCGCCCTGATCCTCATCGACAATGGCCACTTCCAGTACAACAGCGTCATGCTGGGCTTCGCCGCCGCGTGCTTTGCGCTGCTCTATACGACGCTTCCGAGTCCGAGCTCGGCCGCCAATCCCCCGCTCGATGCGAACACGACGTCCGCAAGATCCGGCAAGGCGGCATCGGCAACACGCGCGCGCGAGCGGTCCGGGCGGGTGACGGACCTCAGCCGGAGGCTCAGCTACGAGTACGTGCTGGCGGCCTTCTTCTTCTGCCTCAGCCTGGCCTTCAAGCAGATGGCGCTCTACTATGCGCCCGCCGTCTTCGCCGTGATGCTGGGTCGGTGCATCGGCCTGGTCCAGGTGGATCCGGAGCGCGGCCTATCGCTCTTCTGCGGCCTCGGCCTTTGCGTCCTGGCGACGTTCGGCATCGCCTTTGCTCCCTGGCTGACGAGCCTCGAGCAGGTCGGGCAGGTGTTTCACCGCATTTTCCCGCTCTCGCGCGGCCTGTTCGAGGACAAGGTGGCCAACGTGTGGTGCTTCCTCTCGGTGCTACCCATCCCGCAGCGGCTCAAGCTGCGCAACCTGCTCAGCGTCGCCGCGCTGGCGAGGCTCAGCCTGCTGTCGACGCTCGTCATGATCCTGCCGGGGTGCGTGATGCTGTTCGTCGCCGCGTCCGAGACGGCCAAGCGCGAGATGATGGTCGAGGACGGCGAGACGGTCAAGCGGGCCATGGCCAAGTCGAGAGCGCGGCGCGAGAGCGTCTCTTCGATCGCCGCCACCTCCAACACCACGGTTGTCGACGCCAACGGCAACGGCAATGGCACTGGCACTGGCACTGGCACTGGCAACGGCAAAGCGCCTCGGCCCGCGTCGCCGACCGACATGAAGCGATCGACCTCGCAGGCTCTCACCGCCCGATCGCGCAAGAGCGGCGGCGGCGGCGGGGGCAGGACGAGCTCGATCTCTGGCTCGGTCGCCGCAGGACGGATGGGCCAGGCCTCCACGGCCGCTGCCTCTGACCTCCAGTCTCTGCTCGCCGGCACGCCGTTGGCTCAGGTCGGGGAGGCTGGAGCGAAGCGGCCGGCCTCGCTGCTGCCGCACGACGCGGCAGGAGCGGAGCGTCCCGTCGCCGTCGCCTCGACGCTGCCGTCGCCGGCGGCCATGATGCTGCCGTACGGCCTGCTCTCGGTCTCGATGGCCTTCTACCTGTTTGGCTTCCAGACGCACGAAAAGTCGATCCTGCTGCCGCTGCTGCCGCTGACGTTGCTGCTGGGCGCCAAGGGCGACCAGTGGGGCGGCGGGTCGACGGCCTCGGACTGGGCGTGGGCGGTGCTCGGCAACAACGTCGGCGCCTTTAGCGTGTACCCGCTGCTGCGGAGGGACGGCCAGGCGCTGCAGTACGCCGTGCTGCTGCTGGCGTGGAACTGGCTCGTGGGAAATCGCTTCTGGGACATCAGGGGCAAGGGCGTCGTCGCCACCTTTGCCGCGGTAGGTACCCGCCGTGCCGCTGGGGCGATTCGATCCCTCGACTCGTTCGACCGCGTGCTGATCCTGCCGTTTTTTCCTTTCTCCTCCTTGCTTGCCTGGGTTCCGACTTGCCGTGTCGCCCTTGCCCGCCATCCGACCCGCCCCCCGCCCGATCCGCAGCTGGTCCAAGCAGCGGTGCTGTCTCTGCATCTGCTCGAGCTGGTGCGACCCTACATCCTGCCGACGGAGCTGCACAACCACCTCTCGACGCGCTACCCGGACCTCGGGCCCGTGCTCAACGCCTGGCTCTGCACGCCCGTGTTTGCCATCCTCTGGGCCTGGGCCACGGCCCGACAGTGGCAGGTCGGCTTCGGATGCGGACTCCAGCACTTTATCTGGACCGGGCCCTCTTCCCCCTCGTCCTCCTCGCGTCCTTCGGCCTCGGACAAGGGTACCGAACCCGCGCTCAATGCCGCCGGCAAGACCAGGCGCAGTCTGGATGCCGTCAAGGGCTGATTCGAGGAGGAACCACGGGTCCGCCCAGCCTCGTACCATCTCGCATTCGTCGTCATCGTCGTCGTCGTCATCGCCGTCGTCGTCGTGCGAGTCAAAAACCACCAACCTCAGTACTGTCATTTCGTGATGCCACCCACAATCCCTTCCGGCGTGCGTGCACGGCGGCCGACGGCGGCGCCGGCCTCAGGCCTCGCTCTCGTCGTCGACCCTCGCCTTTTTCCCCTTGCCCTCCTGCGCCTCGGCCTCGGCCTCGATCTCGGGCTCGGCCTTTTTCTTCCTCTTGACCATCTTGCTCAGGTCGTTGACCGCGACACTGGCGGCGCCCGACGACGACGACCCGGTCGCGCTGCGGAGGGCGCTCAGCGCCCTCGCCGCGTCGTCGCTGCCGCCCGCTCCGCCGAGGAAGGCGTCGGCGATGGCCTGCTCCAGCGCGGCCTTGGTCGAGGTCGCCGTCATGCCCTCTCCCAGCCCGAAGCCCGCCGCTGCTGCGGCATTCCCCTCGGGCTCGCCCGAGAGCTTGGCCAGACCCGAGGGCGACTCGTACTCGTCGAGCTTGGTGTCGAGCTCCTCCTTCATCTCGCGCACGTCCTTGAGCTCGAGCGTCACCTGGTCCGACGTCATGCCGAGGATGTCGTCCTTTTCCAGCTTCCTCGCCGCCTCGTCGTCGTCACCGGCAGCTGCAGAAGACGGCGCCTTGCCCTTGCCCTTGCCGTCGGCCTGGTCGGCGCCCTCCTGGCCGCCCTCGCCTTCCTGGATCTTCTCCGATCGCGCCGCTTCGGCGTTGGCCAGCACCCTCTGAGCATCTGGGCTCGGCAGGGCGAGCGAGGCGATCGTCTTTTGGCGCTCCTCGAGCGCGGCCAGGCGCGTTGCGAGCACGCCGGATGCCGCCTTGACATGGCGGATGGCGCCCTCGCGCTCCGAGACCGTCGGGTGGAACTCGAGCGCCAGGCCGAGCCGGAGGTGTGCGTCGGCGAGGCGGCGCGAGTGCGGGTGCAGCAGCGGCGTGAGGAGCGTCAGGCACGCCTGGTAGTCGGACGAGGCTTGCTGGAAGTTTTCTGAGGCGAAAGAACGGGACGGGAGGCAAGTGTAGGGAGTGGGGGGAAAGGCGCAGGACGAGGTTCAGCATTGGTCCTCACCGAGGCCCATCGCGGGTGGGTCGAAATCGTCATCCCAAGCAGCATGCACTCACCGCTCTCGAGGCCGACGTCGCCGAGGTCGTTGAGCACTTCGGCCAGCTCAGCCTTGACCTTGGTCTCGTCCCACACGGCACCCTCGAGCGTCTCGAGCTGCTTGCTGTCGCCGTCGAGGGCGCGCTGGTAGATGACGCGGGCGAGGTCGAGGACGCTGAAGGCGACGCCGAGGTCGTCGTCCTCCTCGTCTTCCCCTCCCTCTGCGCCGTCCTCTGCGCCCTCGGCGGCATCGTCCTCGTCGTCGCTCTCGGCATCGCCGCTGAAGCTGAACCTCGGGTCCTGGACCTTGGACTTTGCCGATCCGCTGCCGCTGCCTCTCGCCGTCGCCGCACCCGAGGTCGAGGCCGGCTTTGCCCTGGAGGGCATGGGTGCGTCTTTTGCGCCGCCACCACCGCCGAGGGCGCCCGAGTTGGCGATGGCGGTCTCGAGGAGCGCGCGGCCGTAGAGGTGGAGGATGGGGGCGAGGCTCTGGTGGTCCTCGCCGTGGGTGTCGCGCAGCAGCTCGAGCACCGTGGCGAGCTGGTCGGTGGCGGCATCGTACTGTTTGAGCGCCATGGCGCGGCGTGCTGTGTCGAGCAGCTCGCGCGGCGAGGCCGTCGTCGTCGTCGCCGATGCTTGGTCGAGGGCGGTGGCCGCAGCCGGTGTGTCGCCGCTGGGCTGCGAAGGCTGCTCGTTGAATGCCATCTTGACTTTGTGTGCTGCGCGTGCGGAGTGTGCGGGTGTGAATGCGTGTGGGCCCTCTGTTGCTCGTCGTCGGGAGGGGTGTCGTTGGCGTTGTCGTCGTCGTGGTCGAAGGTGCGGCGAAGGTGTGCGTGCATGCGTGCGGGCAGGTCAGCCACTCCCTCTCTCTCCAAAAGTTGAGCTGTGCCTAGAGATCTGCCTGCCTGCCTGACTGGCCAGACCTGGCCAGGCCAGGCCCGCAGACCAACACGCGGGCCTCTGTCGTCAATTTAGCGGGGACGCGTCGCGAAGCGGCGGACCCTGAGGCCAGGCCAGGCCAGCCTCCCAAATCGACCTCCGCTGAACGGCTCCGAAAAAGGGCGTCGGTGTGCCGGGACCCGGGCAACGCAACGCCCGCTTTCAAAAATCGGCTGCCAACGCCGGAAGCGAGAGAGCGAGCGAGAGCGGGTGGGCGAGCGAGCCAGCCAGCAGGCTAGGGCGGGCCATTGGCCGGGCGGGTGAGCGAGCGGGCAGCCCCCGCCATGGAAGCAGCAGGCCACCGAAGGGGCGAAGGCCCACACAGGGCTGGAGCCAGACCGGAACCAGGCTGGCTTGCTTGTGCCGTGCGTGCGTTCGTGGCCGGTGCTTCCGTCTTTGGTTAACGCCGGTGAGCCGGCTTACTCTCGGCGGACGCCCCGAGCGGCGACCGGGCCAGGCGGTGGTGGCGCCTTCCCCGCATCCCTCTTCCTGGCCCTCGTTTGTCCTCCTCACCGACACGACCGTCGACCAGCCCCAGCACCACCACCACCACCGTCAACGACTCCCCAAGCATAGGCGACGACCCCGCACGCCTTTTTCGCCACTCTCGCCTGCCCCGCTATCAAGCAAGTTCGTCACTGCAAACCCCGCATACACCTGATCTCAACTGCATCCGTCAACGCCACCCGTCAGGCAGGCAGGCGCCCACGCACGCACCCACGCAAGGTCGCTTCTCCCCCCCCGATCCCCGCCGCTCTCTCGCAGCCATGGCGTTCCAGTCGATGATGGGTGGAGCAGAGTGCTCCACCTCCAACAACGGCCTCGCACAGATGCTCAAGCACACGCAGCAGGACCGCTCCCTCCAGCACGGCGACCGCACCCTCAACGGATCGCCCATGCAGCAGGGCGGAGGCATGCGCCACTCCAACCTCGGCCCGCAGCAGGGAGGCAGCCAGGATGCAGAGGCCTTCTTCCGCCAGCAGCAGCAGCAGGGTCGTCCCGGCGCCGCCAACTTTGACATGGGCTCCCTCCGAAACGAGCTCCACGGCGTCGCCGCCCAGTTCCGACCGCCACAGCAGGGCGCGCCCTCGTCGGCAGGCTGGGCCGACCAGATGGCCAGAGCGGGTCCGCCACCGGGCGCCTCTTCGAGCGACATGGAGGCCGCGTTCGCCCTCCACCGCCAGTCGCAGGCCAGGCCGCCTCCGTCCAACTGGGGCCAGCAGTTTGCAGCAGGTGGCGGTCCGGCGGCTCAGGCCCACCAGCACCAGCAGCACCAGCAACAAGGACCCGAACCGGCCGCAAGCTCGTACTCGCGCCCCATGATGGGCGGCATGTACGGCGGCTACGGCGGCGGCATGGGCATGGGCATGATGGGCATGGGCATGGGCGGCGGCATGATGAGCGGCCAGGCACCCCTCCAGTCGCAGCCGCAGCAGTCGTCGACCGCCTCGTCGCAGCGCTTCGTCGAGCTCGACGACGCAAAGTGGGAGGAGCAGTTCAAGAAGCTCGACGAGGAGACCACCACCGCCGCCGACGACTCCAAGACCAGCGAGGCCGACGCCAAGGGCAAGGGCAAGCAGAGGGACGCCGAAGCCGACGGCCTTCCCTCGGAGGCGGAGCAGAATGCCTCGATCCAGCGCGAGCTCGACGCCATCGAGCAGCAGCTGCGCAGCGACGGCGACGACGCCACCTCTCGCTTCGAGGAGCTCTGGAAGAGCATGCACTCGCGCAGCGGCGTCCCGCCCTCGGCGGCTGACGCCGAGCTGGCCAAGTGGGAAGAGGAGCTGATGAAGTCGCGCGACGCCGACGACTTTGACTGGTCGCACCCGGGCGGCGGGCTCGGCCTGGGACGCGCGGGCCTCGAGGAGACCGGCGCCATCGACGGCACCGAGGAGGCGCTGCTCAACGACTTTGACACCGTCGGGCCGGACGGCTATCCGCGGCTCGGCACCTACCGCTTCAGCACGCAGAACGCCTTTGAGAGGCACCCGGATCCGCTCAGCGAGGGCCTCCGGCTGCTCGGCAGCGGCGGCAGCCTGAGCGATGCGGCGCTGCTCTTCGAGGCCGCCACCCAGCGCGAGTCGCAGGGTGGCTCGGGCGGTGAGGTCGAGCGCGGCGAGGTGGACCGCAACCGGCGCGAGCGCAGCGAGGCGTGGCGCCGCCTCGGCGAGTGCCAGGCCATGAACGAAAAGGAGACGCAGGCCATCCGCGCCCTCGAGGAGGCGATCCGCGTCGACGAAAACAACCTCGAGGCGTACATGTCGCTCGCCATCTCGTACACCAACGAGGGCTACGACACGGCCGCGCACGCCACGCTTGAGCGCTACATCCAGCGCGCCTACCCGCACCTCAAGGCCGGCCCGCTGCCCTCGTCGATCTCGGGCACCTCGGACCCCATTGAGGGCACGGCCAACTCGAACCCGTGGGCTACGCTCAACAAGGTGACCGACCTCTTCCTTGCCGCCGCGCGCGAGGGCAATGCCAACGGCCAGATCGACCCCGAGGTCCAGGTGGGCCTCGGCGTGCTCTTTTACTCCAACTCGAGCTACGACCAGGCGCGCGACTGCTTCCAGACGGCGCTACAGGCGAGGCCCAACGACTTCCTCCTGTGGAACCGCCTGGGCGCCACGCTGGCCAACGGCGGCAAGCCCGAGGAGGCCATCGAGGCGTACCACAAGGCCCTCGAGCTGCGCCCGACGTTCACCCGCGCCATCTACAACCTTAGCGTCTCCTGTGAGTGTCGCGGGTCGCCGCGCCGTCCGTCGGTGCACGTCGATGCCTGCGTGCGCACGAGCTGACCCTGTCTCTGTCTTCATTGCCTCTCCTCTTTTCTTTTCTGCCAGGCCTCAACCTGGGCGCTCACCACGAGGCGGCCGAGCATCTGCTGGCGGCGCTCTCGCTGCAGCAGACGCACACGCTGCCCGACGTCCCGCCTGGCGAGGAGCCCAGCCCGACGCCGCTCGCCGATGCCGGCGAGTCGCACAACCTCTGGAGCACGCTGCGCCGCATCTGTGAGTAAAAGCCTGAGCCTCCTTGCTCTTTGGTCCGGCTCCGCACTGTCGCTGCCGTCGTCGTTGGTCTTGTCGCCCGCTGACCACGCCTTCGTCCCTCGCCCTCGTTATTCCGCCACCCCCTCGACAGTCCTCTGCATGGACAGGATGGACCTGGCGCAGCACGCCCACGTCGGATCGAACCTCGACCAGTTCAGGGCGCAGGGATTCGAGTTTTGAGCTGGGTCGCGTCACATAGCATAGAGAGAGGGGTCGTCAGGGTCTCAGAAGCTGCAATGCGACATGCCCTCTTCGCCCGATCAAGCGCGGCCGACCGCTCCCGATCGTCGACCGGATTGGTTGCCCCACCACCTCCACTTGGAGCAGGCTGATGCGGCTATGGCGGGGCCCGACCGCCTGCCGCTTCTTGCCACTCGCCCTCCATCGCTGCCTCTCACTCTTCCTTCAACACCCTAGCTTCCTCAGGCCGTGGCGTATGTGTGCCAAGCCCCATGCGACGCGGGGTCTGGTCGACTATGCCACTTCCGGATCCGAGTCTGGCTCTGACGATGATGCCGGCGTCGAGCCGCCGCGCAGCCAGCATGACGACGACGGCAACGGCGTGACCACCAAGCCCGCCCCGACCAGCATCGTCACCCCATCCACCGGGACGAGGAAGCGCCGCCTTCCACCGCTCGGAGATGACCTTACGCCGCTCTCGGCAGCGCAGGAGGCCGGCCCGAGCAAGCGAGTCAAGGCGGTGGTGGCGGGCGAGTGGCTCTGCCACGTCTTTGTCGAGGTCCCGCAACAGATCTCGCTGGACCGCACGATTGACCGGTGTCATCGAGATGCTCGTGAGGCGTTTGCAACGCGGTTCCAGCCCATCGGTTCACGGCCGCCCGATCCGGCAAACGGCGGCCATCCCGGAGAGGTCACATGCGAGAGGCCGCACATCTCGCTAACGAGGCCCATCCTGCTCCGCGCCCACGAGCGGACCATGTTTGTTCAAGAGGCCGCCCAGGCGGTCCGGGCGGCATCGCATGCTTTTAACATGCAGAGGTGAGCCAAGGCTCCCGGCCCCCGCGCTTCAAAATGGCGATGGCCGCTTCGACGAGGTTCTGGTCGTTGCTGACTGGCGCCCATCTCGCAGATTTCCCGTCTCGTTTTCGCGGCTCGACCACCTGGTCAACGATGACCGCACGCGGGACTTTCTGGTGCTAGAGGTGGGGGCGGGATGGAAAGAGGTTAGTCTGTGGTTGCATTGCGGGGCTCGGTCCCGCCGTCAGCGAGACTAGCTGGCTGACCTTTGCCTGCCACTTCTGTTCGTCTTTTGCAGCTCAAGGCGCTTGCTGAGAGCCTGTCGACAGCGCTCTACCGGCTGGTGCGCGCCAAGCCGTACTACGAAGAGGCGAGATTCCATGCCAGCGTTGGGTTCGTCTCGATGGTCGATGACATTATCGGAGACGAGGGCCACAGCATGCCCAGTCAGCCTGCGCCAGCCGCGGAATCCGCACCGGACGGCCAAGGCGCCTCGGCGGCGGCTGCAGAGGCAGCGGCAGAGGCGCCTGCTGTCGTCGGCCCGCGCCCTCGAGGCGACGCGGAGGTGGCTTCCCAACCTCGTCTGCGTGCAACCGGCTCCCACGCACAGGACATTTATCATGGACGCACGATGGCGCCCACAGCGGCGACGGGGACGGCAGCGGCAGCGGTAGGGTCGACGGCAGGGTCGACGGCAGGGTCGACGGCCGGAACAGGAGTTACACACGTGCCTCCGCTCGCTGCCCTCGTCGATGCGCTGCAGGATACGCGGGCGGCCGAGATACGCAGGTGCCCGCCGTTTCTCGTCGACCGGATCGGCATCCGTGTCGGAAAGCAGGTGACTTGGGTCGACCTGCGGCAGTGAGACTACATAAGGGAGACGATCGAGTCGGCCGGTCCAAGCGGTGGATAGGATCGCGTTTGGGCCGCGTTGGGCCCGCGCTACAATAACTGCCACGAAAAGGTGCACAAAATTGGCGCTGTGGCCCAGACTACTCGAAGGAGCCACTCCCGACCAGTCCGGGTGGCCTAGTCGCTCAGTCGGTCAATCAGGTCGATTTGGCCGGTCCCGGGCCTTTGCTCTCTCTCCTCGCTCTCCATGAGATCACGTAGCCTCGCCGAGCACAGGGCAAGGCAGGTCCGGCAGTGATGTGTCCCAGGGCCTCATCGCCCACGCCCAGGCTGGCCGGGCCTGCCAGCCACGACGCGCGACGCCACGCCACCGCCACGTGTGCGATCTGCAACGGTGTCGGCCTCGCTTTCCAGCTCCGACTCGCAGCGCAGCACTGCGTTGTCCGACACCTTCCAGCCACGTATGGCCTGCAGCCAAATCGGTTGATGGACACCTTGCGTCCGCATCCGTCCCGACCCGGTGCTCCAAGGGCGGGCCCAGAACGGCGACACCATGGGCGCTCATTGCTCTGCCTGCTTGCGATACGTCGACGAGTCATGCCAGGTAAGTACCGTACCCTCGGCGGAGGGTCAGCAGCGATGATCTCTGATCTCTCGCTCGGGCATCAAGCTGTCAGGCGGCTTCACCGTACCTCGCGTTGTTGCGCCACCCGCCAAATTGCCCAGGACCCTTGCATGGGCTTTCCCGCCAAGAGAAAGCAAGCAAGCAAGCAAAGGCGGGTCGTCGCCGTCCTGGCCTGGCCTGGCTTGGACTGGCAGGTCGTCCGCCATGCCGTCCTGGCCTTTAAACTCCACGAGCGACACGAGGTGGGCCGGCGTTTGCCCTCGACCTCCTTGCTTGCCTGACTGGCCAACTCGGCTTCCATCTGCCGCCCCTCGCTCAGGTCGTGAACGACTGGTCAGCCGGTGGCTGGGCGTCATCTCGCGACAGGGGACGACACGGACATGCTTACACCATACGGTATATCGTGGCCGCCCTCCTTGAACCTTGCCCCTGACCGGCGGATCTGGGGCGCAAATCAGATCTCATAGAGCCCTTGCTTGATCGCTTCGACGGCCGAGCCGGCACCGGGCCCTTGCTCGCTCGCTCGCCAGGCGCGCCACGGACAGTGCCAATTCGACGGCGCGATCCCCTGCACTGAGCGGCATCACCTCAAAGGCCCCTCCTCTGGTGGTTGCCCAGCTCGCAGCTACGGCCGAGCCCCGTCGAAAAGAGGCTTGAATGCATGCATGTTTCTCTGGAGCGGGAAGCTAAGGTCTAACCTGGAAGGGCGCCCCATCGGACCTCGAAAGCTGCCGGCCCTTTTCCCGGTCTGGCCCCCGCCCTGTTCTGGACGCCGGCCGGAGGAGGCTAGGGATTTCCCACCCTCTGCGTGGGCGATGCAGGAGAGCGTGGCTTGGATCTCAGCCAGGAGAGAGCAGAACCAGGCCGGGGCCATGGTCGAGGATCTTTGATCTTTTCCGAACCATGCTCTGCGAATCGTTAGCCTCGTCGATGGTCGACGAAGCACCGCCGTACCTTCGTGTTTAGCGTACTGCAGCGTGCCAGCGAGCGCACCGATCGCCTCTCGGTCCGCCCCGAAGAGACCTACAGCAGGAGCCTCCCACGGACGTACGTACGAACATGGTGCCGCATAGGCGTGGCCATGCGTCGACAGACGAGCAGGCAGGCAGACGCACGACGATGATGGGAGCAGGCCATGCGCGACCAGGCCAAGCGACCTCGGTGGCGAACCCCCCTGCCGAGTTCGCGTCCCACTACCCCGCCCGCCTGGTCCTTTGCTTTCTCGCCCATGCAGCAGAGACGGCCTATGGGCTTCTGTAGTCACAGTGCTCTGGCCCAGCTGCTGCTCGCGTTTGTTTGCTTCCTTGACGGAGATGAATGCGCCATTGAGGAGCTGCTGCTGCCGACTCCTGCCTTTGCTGCCGCTAGCTCGCCCCTGGCCGGGCGGTCATGCCGGCAACGACGGGCGAAGATAAGCCATGTAGCCATGGTGATGGTCTGGCCTCGATGGCGTGGGGTGGGTGCGTCGCATGTAGCCTGCCTGACCAGCTCGGCCTGCCTGCCTGGCGGCCTTCGGTCGCTGGCTGCGCGCGTATGGAAGCGAGACGAGGCGAGGAGGCAGCGGCCAGGGTGCTGCATGCGAGCGCAGGAAGGTTAAGCGTGCGTGGCGCACACGGCGCTCCGGCCGCGTCTGCCGTTCGCTCGGCCAGTCAGCCAAACCAGCCTGCCTAGCCTCTGCCTCTGCCTCTGCCTCGCCGCCGTACCATCGCAGCAGCAGCAGCCTGTCTGGCCTGCGCAGGGGCACGCTAGGTCGCAGGGCGGCGACGCTATGGAACGAGGCGGCGGCCCACCTCCGACGCGCGCGAGCGTGGCAGGCGGCGTGGCACCATGCAATGGCTCGTGGTCGGTGGGCGCGATTGGGCGGTCAACCTGGCCAGGCCAGGCCTAGCCTAGCCTAGCCTAGCCTAGCCTAGCCTGCTGCTGACTTGACTGCGGACGTACTGTACGGGTCGGAGCGACGGAGCGTCGGTCGGTCCGTCGGTCGGTGGGGCGACAGGCGGGCCCCGGAAGCAAGCCGAACGGCGCCCTCGAGACTCGGCAGACGACCCGCTGCTGCTGCTGCTGGGTGGCACCTTGCTTGCTTGCCTGCCCAGCCCTGCCTGCTTGATCTGAGCTCGGGCCGCTCCGTCATGTCGATGCATGCGAAGCTCGTCCGGCCTGGCCTCGCTCGCTCGCTCTCTGTCCCTGGCTGGCCTCTGCCGGTCTTGCTTGGCCCTTCTCCCCTGCCTCAGCTTTTCTCTCCCTCGCCTCGCCTTTGCGGTCTGTTGCCTGCAGGGCCTCCTTCCAGCATCGACCTCGACCTCGACCTCGACCTCGACCTCGACCTCATCCTCATCCTCATCCTCATCGCTTGCGTTGCCCGTCCGCCCGGTCCGCTGCTCAGCTGCCCTCCGCTCCGAGGCCACGGTGACCGTACCTCTGCCTGACCCTCCTCCGACTCGCCGCCTGCTAGCGTGCTTCATGCCCGCTCCCGGTCCCACTACTACTCTCCACCTCCTCATCGAACGCTCGCCTGCTTGACCCCCTCCGGCCGTCTTCACCACCATCGTCACCACCACCACCACCATCCTCGTCAACGTCGTCCAGCCCGCCAGGCCCTCTTTAACTGCTCGGTCCCCACTCGACCCTGCACTGCCTGCCCACACGCTGTCCCTGCCCACACGCTGTCCCTTGCCCGACCCTGGTTCCGTCATCGCCACCTTGCCCCACGTCGCTCTCTTGCTCCAGCGACAGACTACCACCGACGCCCAGCTGCTCCTCTCCCGCTCCACGACAGCCATCGAGCTGCCCAGATCTCGGCGAGCGTTATCAGCGACTCAAGGATACCCTCGCTGCACCCCTGTCGCCCCGGACCGTGTCGCCATCGCCTCGAGCCTCCTCAGCCAACGCCACGCTCAGCTTCCTCGAGGTATCTCACATACAGTATCGCCGCCGAAGCCGCTCTGCTATTCCAGTGGAACACGCCCCAGGCACGCGCAAGCGACAGCGAAAGCGCCCTTTCCTCTCATCCCGCCAGCAAACCAGCTAGTCAGGCGGCCGCTCAACTGCCGTAATAATCTGGTCCCACCGGCGCCTCGTCGCACAATAAGAGCCCTGAGCAAACGCCCCGGAGGCGGCCCGTTCCTCAACCTGGCTGGCAGCTCCCGTACTCGCCGCCTCATTCGCCGCTGCGCCTCATTAAAACGCTCCTGCAACCCACCTCGCACCTACACCATACAAACTCGGCCGCCATGGGCGCGTGCATGTCTGCAGAGCACAGCCAGGAGACGCCAGAGGCCAAGCAGTCGCGGGCCCTCGACAGGCGCATCAAGGATGACGAAAAGAAGATGTCGAGAGAGATCAAGCTGCTGTTGCTTGGTGAGTTTCCCCCAACCTGGCGCCCGGCGAGCGGCCCGCGGTTCCAGCCACTGACGCTAGTCTTGCGTCCCCGGACTGGGCTGTCAGGCGCGGGAGAGAGCGGCAAGTCGACGATCCTCAAATCGATGCGCATCATCCACCACATTCCCTTTACGCCCGAGGAGCGCGAGAACTTCCGGCGCCTCGTCTTCATCAACCTCGTCCTCGGCATGAAGGCCGTCCTGGACGCCATGGAGGAGTGGGGCGGTGAATTCGAAAAGGACGAGAACGCCGTGAGTGCCAGCTATTCTCGCCACCGCATACCCTTCATCCCTCCCTGCCTGCTCGGGGCGAGGGAGGAGCTGGGCCGTCTAGGGGGAGCGTGACTCCACCGTATCTTAGCTCGACTCGGAGCTTGGCCCTGGCTGACTCCCCGACCGTTCCGGCCATGGGTCCGAATGCCTCACCCGTCTCCGCTTTCTCGACGCGCGCAGGGCCACCTGTCGCTGTTCATCTCGTACCCAGACATTGCCGAGGACGAGCCGTTCCCGCAGACGTACCTCGAGCCGCTCAAGCAGCTGTGGAAGGACGAGGGGGTGCAGAGCGTCTACAAGCGCGGCAACGAAGCCGCCATTCCGGAAAACATGAGCTACTTCTACGGCGACCTGGCCCGGCTGTTTGGGCCAGACTATGTGCCGACGGACCTCGACATCCTGCGGTGCCGCAACAAGACGACGGGCATCATCGAGACGACGTTCCCGATAGACGACCGCACCTACCGCATCTTTGACGTCGGCGGCCAGCGGTCGGAGCGGAAAAAGTGGATCCACTGCTTTGAAAACGTCACCGCCGTGCTCTTCCTCGTGGCGCTGTCGGGCTACGACTCGTGCCTGGTCGAGGACAAGGACTCGAACCAGATGCAAGAGGCGCTGATGCTGTTTGACTCGATCTGCAACAGCAAGTGGTTCGTCCGCACGTCGATGATCGTCTTTCTCAACAAGGTCGACATCTTCCGCAGCAAGATCATGCACTCGAGCATATCCCAGTACTTTCCCGACTACGATGGCGACGATGCCGATTTCAACGCCGCGCGGTCCTACTTCAAGCAGCGCTTTGTGCGCCTCAATCGCTCGACGACCAAGGAAATCTACCCGAGTTTCACCAATGCGACGGACCCGTCGCTCCTCAAGATCGTCATGACCTCGTGAGTCGAGTCGGGCGCTGCGTCGTACGTTGGTCTTGCGCTCTGCGCTTGCTTGCTGACCTCTGATCTGGTCCCTCGATCCTCGACCGGCGGTGCGTGCCTCTTTGGCAGTGTGACCGACATTATCCTAACAAACAAGTGAGTGACGGGCACGACCCTCCCTTGTGCTTGTCGCGTGGCGTGCATGGACTTGTTGCTGACCGCCTTTGTCGACACCCTTCGACACCCTTGGCCGCCCCCCTTCGTCCTCGTCCCGACACAGCCTGAGAGAGAGTGAGTTGCGGATCCCCTGTGACCCTCGCTGGAGCTCGACCCTGGCTGACCTTTGACACCCTCTCGCTCCTCGTCCGACCCTTCTGCAGTCGTCATCTAGCCGCACCAGTCCCCGTCACGGCCGCCTCTGCAGTTGATACCACATTCGCTTGCCTCTACTCGACATCTAGCCCCCCCCTGCTTGCGTCTCTTGTCCCCTTTTGCATCATCTCCGCTCTCGACCAACGTCTCTTTACGGGTCCATTGCAGCATTCTCCGTCTCACCACCATCATCGCCCCTTTCCCCCTCTCCCCTCTCCCCTCTCCCATACTCTTACTGTACTCTAGACGGCGTGTCCTTTGGCCGCCCGTGATCCGCGATTCCCCGCCCCTCGAGCCAGCGCTCGATCCCATCGTCATCGTTCTCCCCCCCATTCATCGCTTTCGCTCGTCCCTACGTTCCTTTGTTACTCTACTTCTGGCATGTAGGACGTGAACGTCCAGCCCGCGTCGTCGATTGGCTAATAGATCACCCGAGTTGAGCGCAGGGGGGGCCGGGAGCACCGAGGGCGAGCCCGGGCGGGAGACGTCGAGACGCCGGTGGGGTGGCCCGGCAGGCGGCCGCTGCTGCCTTGCTGTCAGCGCGAGGAGGGGTACGATGGTGAGTCTCGATGGATTGCAGGCGCGCGGTGTCGAGAGGCAAGGGCGGGCGGATTGGCTTCCATGTTGCCGGTGTTCGGGTGTCTCGGTCCGTCGACTAGCCTGGTGAGGGGATTGCTGCTGCGGCTCTCCTTGGCCAGCGCCTGCGTCTTCGAGCAGGGATCCTGACCCGTCTGGCTGCGGAGACAGATGCTCTGCGTCTGATCGGGGGCGCGCCGGACTGCGAGGCCAGGCGAGGCGACGAGCCCTCTTTGCGTCAAGACCTATCGACTTCGCAGCGCGGTGGAGACCCGCAGAGCGGCATTCGACGGTCTGATGGGTATAAAAACGGCGGTAGCCGTTGGCGAGCGGCGAGCTGGTCGTCGCAGGGGTATCGGCCGGCGGTCGTGCTGGCAAGGATGCGACGGCTGCCGGTGCTTGGGTTGACGGGGACAGCATCGACAGCTCAGGATACAGCGCTGATGGCCTTTGCGCTGGCCTCGAGGAGCTTTGTCGTCTGGTCGTTGTCGCCGCCGCCGCCGCCGCCGCCGCTGGCCGAATTGGACTTGGAAGACGAGCGCTGACCCTTGAGCTGGAGGATACGGATCTTGTCGAGCTCCATCGCCCTCTTCTGCAGCTTCTTGATGGTGCCGCCGAGGTGCGTGACGCGTACCCGGAGCGGGGTGCCGCCGGGCCCGCCATCGGGGTGGGTCGACGAGACGAGGGTGGCGGCGGCCCAGACGACCTTTGCGCCTTCGCGGGCGCAGCGGACGATGGCGGTGCCCGTGTGGGTCGAGTAGTACTTGCACACGAGCGATCCGCCGAGCGCGCCCGAGGCTGCGTCGCCAAAGTTTGTCGAGAGCGAGGCGCGCAGCAGCTTGGTCACGCTCTGGGGCGTCAGCGACGGGTGCGCCGCGGCGGCGGAGGCGGTGCTGGAGCGCGTGTCGAGAGAAAGGAGGAGCCAGCGGTTCTTGAAGCGTACCATGGCGAATCGGCTGTCTGTTGCAGAGAGAGAACTAGAGTGGGAGGGAAAGAGTAGAAGGGGGAGTGGAAGGGGGGCAGCGTGTGTGAGCAGGGAGAGGGTGGGGAAGAGGAGGAAGCCTCCAACGAGGTGGCAGCTGCAAACCGACTCGAGGTCGAGAAGAAAGAGCGACCTTTGGACTTTTTCGCAGCAGCCAAGCCGGGCCAGGCAGCAACCCAAAACCCAAAACCTGGCCTCCACTTTGGCCGGGCGGGTGTTGGGCAACCCTGCCTCAAACTCGACTGAGCCACGCACACCCCCCCGGCCTCGCAACTTCCCGCCGCCACCCTCTCTACTCGACCTCGTCCTCGACCTCGCCAGTCAACCCCCTACTACTACCTCGCCCTTCGCAACTCTGCCCTTCGAATCACATGCAGCACACTCGCTCCCGTCGCCACCACGACAACGGCCACACAAACTTTCTGCCCCGATAGCAACACCGAGTGCCACCATGGCGGCCGCCTCGTCCTCCTCCCCGACCTCGACCGCCGCGCCACAAGACGAGTGCAACCAGATGCAGCAAGACGAGATCCTCGCTCTCGACTCAATTTACAACGACCCTTCGCTCGGCAGCGACACCGCCGCCGCTGCTGCTTCCACGTCGACCGCAAAGGGCGAGGCACACGCCAGCCAAGACACCCGTGCACGCCTCGTCATCGAGCGCAACCAGCCCGGCTCGCCACCCATCCTCTGCCTCGTCCTGCCCGTACTGCTCCCCCGTCTAACGAAAATACAGGTCACATCCATATGGCCGCAGCCCTCCGCAACACAGCCTCTTGGCGTCAACCCAGGAGCGCCGTGCCTCAAACCCACCGCCACAGCCTTTCAACCCAAGGCTAAGTCTACTGCGCCGACACCACAGGGCCTCGAAGACGGCGTGGCACAACTACATCTCAACCTGCAAGTGCATCAGAAGAACAGCTCGTCGGCGCCAACGAATGGCCTCAACGGGCTCCCTCCCAAGCCCAGCGGGCAAGCTCGACCTCGTGCTCCGCCACCGCAACGCCCGACCGACGCCGGCAGCCCAGAGATGACCGGCTCGAGGCGCAGCAGGGGCAAGGGCAAAGGCAGACGAGAACCGTGCGGCAAGAAGAGCGAGCAACCACATGTCAATGGCGTCGCAACAATCGGGCCGGAAGGCGCAGATCCAATGTCACCCGCTTTGAGGGCTGCGGCCGGAGGCCAGGTAGCGCCTCCCTCCAAACCACCAGCGGCTGCATCATCGCCGTCTGGCTCTCGTGCGACCGACGCCCCGATAGCTTCGGCAATCACGCCAATCCTGCCAGCAAGACCGCCCACGATACGGAAGCTGCCACCGCTGGCACATCTGCCGCCCGTCGTACTCCGAGTCCGGCTGCCTGCAACGTATCCCCTGCAAACGGCGCCGGAGCTCCTGTCGCTCGAGGCGGCATGGCTGTCGAAGGGCGTTGGTGGCGGCGGCTCGCCTTCACTCTGGATTCAAAGGCGGCTGCAGGAGCAGTACGACGAGCTAGGCGGCAGCGAAGTGCTGTGGGCCTGGGCACAGTGGCTCGCCGAAGGCATGTGGGAAGAGCTGCTCCTCGCGCCCGGCTCCACTTCCCCGGCCGATCTGCCGTTTTCGGCCCACCACGACGGCGCCCAGGCTGCGGACGCCTGTGAGCTCGCGTTCGACGAGTACCTTGCGTCGCCTGACGACACGCCGCTGCTGGCCGCCACGCTGCTGTCGCACTCGCGCCTATGCACGCGCGACGATTTCGACACGTCGTCGTTTGATTGCGGCATCTGCCTCGAGAACCGCAAGGGGCGCAAGTGCACTCGGCTCGAAGGGTGCGGCCACGTGTTCTGCTCCGAGTGCCTGGTCGCCTATCTCTCGATGCTGGTCGACGAGGGCTTTCATCGCCAGGCCAAGCGCTGCCCGGACCCGGAGTGTGTCAAGATGCGCGGCGAAATGGAGAAGCGCGGCGAGGATCCCGAGGCCGACGCTGCAATGGCATCGTCGTCGTCGTCGTCGTCGACGCCAGGTGCTCGTCGGGCTGACGACGACGGCGACAACAACGATGCGGCACCGTCCGCCTCGGCCACGCCTCCTCGGGCAGCGACGGTGCGCGGCTCCATTAGCCGGCCTGAGCTCGCCACGATTCTGACGCCCGAACAGCTCCACCGCTTGGACCGGCTGACGACCAAGGCTCGCCTCGAGTCGGACCCGAGCATCACCTACTGCCCGCGCTCCGACTGCCAATCCGCCGTGGTGCGCAAGCCGGGCGACGAGGGCATCTGGGAGCGCTTCCGGCAGTGCCAAGAGTGCGGCATGAGCTTCTGCGCGTGGTGCGGCCGCAGCTGGCACGGCACCAACCCGTGCCCCGTGTCGTTCCACGCCGACCTGGTGCAAAAGTACCGCGGCCTCGCCGACGGCAGCGACGAGAAGCGCCAGATGGAGCTGAGCTTTGGCAAGGCGACGCTGCTCAAGCTCGTGGAAAAGTGGGAGGAGGAGGAAAAGACGAGGCAGTGGATGAAGGACTTTACCACGCCCTGCCCGACCTGCAGCATCTGCATCGAAAAGAGCTACGGGTGCAACCAGTTGAGTACAGCATGCCCGCGGGGCGCCGGTCGGATCCGTCAGGCTAGGGAGCGGTCGAGTGGCTGACCACCCTGCCTCCCCTCCTCTTCTCTCCCTCTCGCGTCCTCCTGTCTCGAACAGCATGACCTGCCAGTCGTGCAGGACGCACTACTGCTACCTCTGCGGCAAGTCCATCAGCGCCACCAATCCTTATCTCGTAAGTCTTCTCCCTCTCGCCCTCGCCCTCGCCCTCGCCCTTGCTCTCGCTATCTCCTCTGTCCGCTCCGCATCGCCAAATCCTGCACCGACATCTCGCTGACATCCCGCACCTGGCACCGCATCCGCACCGCTGCGCAGCACTTTAACACGCCCGGCGCCGGTTGCTACAACCGCCTCTTTGACGGCCTCATGCCCGGCGCGCCCCAGGTCGACGAAGACGGCCGGCCCATTGACATGGCCGACCTCATTCCGTGGGAGGAGATCCTTTGATCCAGCGCAGCTCGACTGCAACTGCAATCGAAAGCTGCATCCCCGGCGTAGTCGTCCCGCCAGTCCCATGGATCCATAGCAGTGGCGGCTCGAGTGGCAGGTGGAAAAAATGAGAATCTCGCAAAAAAGGAAGCTCCAAATCCGGGAATCGAACCCGGGTCTGCACCGGTCACCTCCTCGGCGAAGAGGGGCCCGCAGAGTGACAAGGTGCCGTCATAGCCACTAAACTAATTCGGAGGCTTGTGAAAGGCGAGCTGAAATGAACATACATAAATAATATCATCAAATTCGGATTCTCGCTCGCTGCAGAGGGCGGGGATGGGCCGTGGCGGGCTCGGCGCAACGTCTCCTTCCTGCCAACCACCACTGTCCGATCCCACCCCGCACGGCATGCTGCTCTCCCGTGGCTTCCACAGCGGTGCGGCTCTCCTCGCCGCCTCGATCGACACAGCCACATCTGTCATCGGCACGACCGCATGGCCGGGATGAGCGGGAGAAGGCACAAAGACGGGCGGCGGCAGCGGCGGCGGCGGCGGCGGGGAGGCAGGGCTGCAAGACGACTCGAAATGCGCCTGTCGCCGGAGCGCCAGCGGTCGACCCTCGAAAAAGGCTGGCCATCCTGTGCCGGTCATCCTCCTTGCGCCGGTGGAGGCAGGACAAGAATGAGAGGGAGGCAGGTGCCTGCCGCGGGCGGTGCTTGGCGGACCGTCTTGACTCCGACATGATATGGCGAAGCCAGCCAGCCAGCCGGCCAGCCAGCCAGCCACGGCAACAGGATCGTCGCCGAGCTGGGAAACCCGCGCGGGCTTCCCGCTCCTGCACAGCCAGCCTGGCCTGGCACACTGGCAAAGCGGCGCAGCATGGTCCCGTCTTGAGGGGCGAGAGGGCACACACACGCGACATATTTGGACTCCCGCTCAATGATCGACAGATTGACCTTCAGTCCAACGGACGGCGGCGGCGAGAGCACAACGCCGACGTACGACAGAGAAAGGGCGCTTTCCAAGACAGACGGCGGCACGGTGCCCAATGGCCAGCTAGTTAGCATCGTCGATCATCGTACTCGGCCGAAGGAGCTAACTACGGAGGAGCCGAGGCTTTGCGCCCCAGCGGCCTACAGTATACAGCACAAGGAGGGGGATCGGCGCACGCCTCGGACCATCGCACTGGACGCCCATGTCGCATCGCGACCGATCCTTCTTGCTCTTTTGCCCGTTGATTTCATGGGCATGGCCAAGGGCACCTGTCGAGGTGAGCTTGCTACGCAGCTTCCATCGTGGCGTCCGATGTCGTGAGGTGAGCAGACAAGGAAGGCGTGGCTTGACATGTGCCGTCCTGATGGTTGAGTCAACACGTCTACCGTGCGTCGCTGGACAGCCTGCGCTGGCCTCACCTTGCCTGCAGCGTGGTGTTTGCAGGGGCCGGCCCTGCAGCTCGACGGGCCGCGGCCGGGTCGTCACTACTTCAGCAAAGCTCCGCCCGCGCGCGGCGACCGGAACAAGCAGATCGTCGACCTTGCCCCGGCGTCGAGCCAAGCAGCAGGCCAGCTGTACCAGCCGTATCACGCACGGCAGGGCAAAGCAGCATGCCTCTCTTGATCTGGCGCTCAGCAACGACAGCAACGACAGCCACGAAGAAGGGCACCAAGAGACGGGCTAGTTGCTGATGCGATGCGCTGCCGCCGCACCGGGCCCGCTGAAGGCTCCTTGCTTGCTTGCCCCCTTCTGTGCGCCCAGCAGACTGCACGCCAAGGAAAGCAAAGGCAAGAGAAGCTCGGCATTCACCGGCAAGCGTGAGTCGGCGCTGCCAAAGAGGCTCGAGCAAGCTTGATGGAGCCAGCGTACTCTGCTGTTGTGTCAGCGATAATGGTTCGTTATCCGTCCCGCCAGCAGACTCGACCACAGCCGCAGCCAGACGAGCGTTCGGCTGCGACCCGCTTGGTCCTCGCGGGCCGACGCAAGGGCGTTGGAACGTTCGACAGACGAGCTGGCGTCGAGCTCTCTTCGTGAAGCGCCTTTATTTCTTCTCTGTGCGAGTTTGAGGTGCGGGGCCGAGGCATGCTCCATTACGCAGCAGCCAACTTCAGTACAGAGGACCAACCGCCGTCGTCAACTTTTTTTTGGCCCCAGGCTAGGGGGGCTTGGGTTGCGACCCGTCGAGAACAACGAGCGGTGGAAGCCTACTCCCTTCGGCAGTGGGTCCGCGCGTCTGCTGGCCTGCCTGCCCTTCCAGCTGCTTGTCGGCGCTTCCCGAGGTCCAGCTAGGCGAGGCATCAAAGCCTCCGTGCATGTGGGCCACTGCTTTGCAGGCTAGTTAGGGCAGCCCAGCTGGCCAGCAGGCAACCAGCTCGCCGAGGTCGCAGGTGGGCGTTCGGCCTACACCAACCGATGGATCATATCGTCCGTCAGGCGCACCTCGAGGCCCCTCCCTCCGGTCGGGTGCACCGACGTCGAGGCCGACGACTCACCAGACTACTCTTCCTTCCTCACCGCTGCTGCTTCCATCCAACTCTACCTTGCGTCTTTGACAGTTCCGGCGGCAGCGGGCACCCCAAATCAGGAGGCTAGGCGGACCGATCCTTCTGGTACAGGTAGGCAGAGCAGGTGTCGACTGACGACGTGCGAGCCTTCATCAAAGAGAGGAGCGCGGGTGACCGTAGGACCCTTCTAAAAACAGCAGCAGCGCTCTAGGCCGCGATCTCTCGACTTGGCGCGGGCGCGGCACTGACCGAAACGTCTTGAGTCGTGAGACTACACCGGCAGAGGGGCAGCCAACGCCTCTTGACATGCTCTGCAGGATTTCGAATAGGACGCCGAGGGAGCGAGCAGGACAGATGAGAGAGAGAGTAGTCCGCGCTGACGGCTGGCTGAAGGTCTAGGAGTAAGCAAGCCGCCGTGTAGTGCCGTTTGGTTGGTTGCCTGCAGCTGGGCGGCGTATGCGTAAGTGTTGGTCTCGGCCAGAGCCCTGCCGTCTGGCGCGCCCTAAATTCATCGATCTCGCCGTTACGTTTTGTCGAGGGTTTCCATCAAGTGCGCTTGGGCGTCTCTTCGACGATGATGCTCTCGGCCTGCCCGGGGCCGCCTGGCTGGCTTGGGTTGCGTTGGGTTCCTCGCCGTTGCCGGATCGACTTCCGCCAAGATGAAGCTTCCGACGCCAGCATCACGGCATGGCCTGCCCCCCGTTTTCTTACCCAGCTCCCTGGCTGGCCAACTGGCTCGTCGGCCCAACCTGTGCTCTATTGTACCTGCTGCTGCTGTTGCTGTTGCGGGGCTGCGGCGACCCCCCTCTTTTGACCGACGGCCGCCTTCTGGCTTGGCGGGCGTCGGTGGGTGGGTGGGTGTCGGAAGACCAGCCGGCGGGCGGCGGGCGGCGTCGCGGTTGCACCGTTCGCCCTTGGGCTGATTTTTTTTTTTTAAAAAAAATCGAAGCCGTTGATGCAGTCGAGGCAGGGGATCTTGGGCTGCTTCTGCTGCTGCTGCTTGGCTCCCCGCGTCTCGGCAGCTGGCTGCAGCCCTGGCCTGTCGAGCTGGGCCCCAGACCGCCGTCTGTTGGTCTTTGTCGCGCTGGGCTGGGCTGGCAGCCGCTTGTTGGCCACCACCGCCAACTTGGCAGCCTCTTCTCTTTGTGCGTGGGCGCTGTATCCCGCACTCTGGCCTGGGCAGCGCGGACCTCTCCTCCTTGCCTGTCTGCCTGCCTGTCTGCCTGCCTGCCTTGCCTGCCTGCGTCGTATTTTGCCGCCCCGCCAGTCGGTCGGTTGGTCCATCGATCCACGTCCTCCCTCCCCCTCGATGCTCATCCTCTCCCTGCGTCCCTTCGTTCATCCATTCGTCCCCGCTCCATAGCTCCATACATCTACCGCACGTCGCAGCTGGTTCTGAGACGTTCGACGCTGTCGTCACCTCTCCTCGTCCATCCTCCGACCATCCTCCAGCCTCGTCACCTCTCGCTCCTGCCCTCTCGCACCCTCTCCTCTCCTCTCTTCAAGCCGCCCAGCATCCTCGTTTAGCCACTACTCTCTTTTATATCCTCGACCATCGCCATCTCCACCCCGCGAACCCATCCGCGACATCTACGCCCTTGCTTTCCTTTCCCCTTCATACCCCTTCACTTCTGCGCCACTTCCATCGTCCGCGACCCCCAGCGCGCCCCTCTCCTCTCTCGAATCCCACTTCGAACCGCCCCACCTCTTGGCCGTTGCCCACCGGCTGCCCGCTTCCGGCCGCCCTCGCCCTCCTCGACCTCAGGCAGATCGATCTCCGTGGCAGGCAACCTTTGCTTGCAATCGCACCCTCAGCCCTCGGAGCAGCGCTCCGTGGTAGACCTTCTTGCTTCGCCCCTTCGCCTTCCTGCCCCAATACCCAGCTTATCCGGCCCCGCCACGCGCCGCCGGCCCGGCTTCGGTGCCAGCGTCAGCACCCTGCATCCCCACCGACCTGAGCACGCCCTCTCCCCTCCCGCACCGTCACCCCCGGCATCTTCGACCTTCGACGCCCCCACCTCATTTTCCCATCTGGCCCACCAGACAATAGGTCCCCCTGCGAAAACCCGGTGACCGACGCCCTCACCACTGCTGCTGCTGCAACTCCTCGACTCTTGGCCCCAGCGCGACAGCAGGCAGGTCTGAGATCTCACACACCCGGCGCACAGCACGACGTTACTAGTCTCATCGCAGACCCGCTCTGCCTAAAAACCGCCGGCTAGCCCAGCTACGTAGCTTCCTCGCCTTCCTCTCACAAGAAGGCTCTCAGCTCGTGCCTGGAGTCGCCCATCTGTGCCCATTCCTCTGCAAGCTTCGCCATCGTCCCACCCCTTCGAACAACGATCCAGATGTTCAGCGAGGTCGAAGCCGCCGCCACGCACATCGTGTCGCTGATCCGCAGCCGGTCACAGGACAGGGACGAACCCATCTCCGCTTCTGCGATCGACACCTTCGGCGAAAGCCTCAGGCAACAGCTTCGCGCCAGGTGCCAGAGCTGCTGGTACGTCGACGAGGCCGACCGTGGCTCGGCTTCGCGTGCCATTGCATGGCAGGCCCACTCGGCCGGCGAGGGACCCGACCGCGCCATCCTGTCGGCATGCACCGCGGTGCTCGAATCGCAGGCAGAGGAGGGAGAGATCCTTGCCAGCACCGGCGGCGCCGCTGCGCTTGACCTTGCGCGGCGATGGCTGCCAACGCCTTTCACCATGTGGATCGATCCGCAGTGCGTGGCCATCCGGATGGGCAGCGGTCCAGGTGCCGCACGGAGCCAGTTCGACGTCGACTCGCGGCCTTCGAGCTCATCCTCGGCCGTCAGCGTCGTCTGGGGCAAGCTGCTTGCACAGCACGGCGACGAACAGAGGCCCGCCGTCACCGTCACCCTCACCAGTGCCCTGCCCGCCCCGGAGCGCCGACCCGTCCAGATTGTGCGACCCGAGTCCAGGTACCCGTCCAGCTTGGCCAACGGTGGCAAGCCTCAACACGCCAGAAACCTCTCCACGAGCAGCTGCGGCAGCAGCATCGCTGGCCTGACGCGTAGCGCAAGCATCTCGAGCCACGGCTCCCTCAGCACCGAGGCGACCAGCTACTTTAGCGAGGACGAGAGCGTCGGCTGTCCGAGCCTCACCTCGCCGTGGTCGTGCGCGTCGTCGACGTCCAACAGCCCTCGGGCCCCCAGCGAAGGCGAGGCCGAGCACGGCGACGAGACAATCTCTCGCACGCCGTTCCGAGGCGCCAGCCTCTTCTTTGGCGACGGCGATGACGCCGGCGACTGCACCATCCAGGCAGACGACGCCGCCGACTGCACCCTGGTCCTCGAAGAGAGCGCCGAAATTGTATCGACGCCTCGCAACGCCACTCACCTCGCCTCGAGGCCGCAGCGCACGCGCACCGAGTCGGTCTGCTCGAGCATCAACGACGAGGGCCAGGCCAAGAGCAACTACACCATCCATGACAACGGCAACGTCGGCGTGCTCGGCGGCGGCGTCCGTCTGGGAGGTTCCCGCCCCGCTGCCGCAGCACCTCCGCTCGGTGCTGCGGCCTTTGGCGGCCCCAGCCACCCGGCCGTGTCGCGCCACCGCCAGCACACGAGCTCCAAGAGCGTCGGCAGCGTCTACAACCCGAACCTCATTGTCCGCGACCTGCAGAAGCAGGACCCCTTCTTTGCTGCCGCAGCCACCTACAGCGCGCCCAGCCACTCGATCCCTCTGCCTCCGCTGCCCCTGCCCACACCTCTAGCCTACGGCGGTCACAACGGCAGTAGTGCGTACGGCCACCACCAGAACCTCCACCGTCCCGCCCCAATGCACGCTCCTCGAGGCTATGCGGGCGGCCTGGTCCACGCAGCTGCGCCGCCGGCCTTTTTGGGTCAGTACGGCAGCTTCGGCGGCAACGTGCCCCCGATGCTCAACGGTCCTCGCGTCGGCGGCAGCAGCTTCCTCTGCGGCGGCGGATACGAGCCGAGCATGCTGCACGGCCTCGAGGCCGGCGGATACGGACCCAAGCAGGGTTACGGCCACGGCCACGGTCACGGCCACTCGGCTTCGGTTACGTTTGCCCCCTCGATGCTGGGCTACGACCACCCGGACTGCGACGATGCGTCGGTCGGCGGAGCTGGAACTGGCGGCGAGACCGGCCGTCGCCGTGTGCGCTCGCGAGGCCGGAGGAGCCGCGGCCGCGGAGCTGGCCGAGCAGCTCGTCGACAGGCCGCCGCCCTCAAGGCACTCCAGGAGGCTGGCGACGAGCTCGACGGCGGCGGACTCGGCCTCGACGTCGATGGTGCGTCGTCCGACGCCGCCTTTTCGCGCTGCTCGACGCCGTCGGCCTCCGAGTTCGGCTGAGCGGGCTGGCAAGG